>NC_068398.1:37635292-37936125 GCF_023724105.1 Carassius gibelio
TGGCAATTTTTCATCCCCAGTGTCTTGAGATCATGTTGACCGAGTTTGGCGGCAATCGAGAAAAAAACCTATGACAAGTATTTCAAATTCCAGAGCATGCGCTTTTTACATAACTCTAAATAGCTGACTTCCTGTTGGGTGGAGCCTATGACATGCAATACGAAAGTTGTTCGGCACGATGAGATCTATATGTGTACTGAGTTTCATATGAATATGTGCAAGTATGTGTGAGCTATACATCAACATTTCTGACTGTGTTCCAGGGGGCGCCGTAGAGCCCCTGTGCCACGCCCGGGTCCCAGCCTCTGCAGGCTCCTAAAGGCCACAGATTCCAAAGTGTGCGCAAATTTTCAAGAGTTTTTGAGTATGTTAAGGACCCCAAAAGCCCCCACAACTTTGACGAAAAATTTGAATACTAAACCCTAAATAGCCAACTTCCTGTTGGGCGGAGCATATGATATGCAATACAAAAGTTGTTTGGATTGATGAGATTTATATGTGTACCGAGTTTCATTCGTCTACGAGCAAGAATGTATGATATATGGCCCTCCATATTCCAGGGGGCGCTGTAGAGCCCCTGTGCCACGCCCGTGTATCAGTCTCTGCCCGGCCCTAATGGCCGCAGGTTCCAATCTGTGTGCCAATTTTCAAGACTTTTTAAGCACGTTAAGGGCCCCAAAAGCCCCCGAGACGTTGGAAAAAAAAAATAATAATAATAATAAATATAGCTGCAAGCAGCGATGGCGGGCTCAAGCCACCAATGCCATCGCCACCCCGGTGGCATCAGGTAAACTGTGTCCAGCGGGCACATGCATTCACAATATCCCTCTGGCAGTGAGGTTTTAAAGGATATGGCGGTTAAAGGGTTAATCCGAATCATCTAGACTTTAAAATCACATTCACAGAACAATATATATATATATATAACTTTAGTAACACTTTACGATAAGATTTCATTTATAAACATTATGTTAACATGAACAATATTTATATAGCATTCATTTATGTCAGTTAATATTCCAAACTTAAACATTAAAACATTGTTTTATTGTGATTTTTTTCCAAGCACATTTTACCAATCCCAAACCATATCAATCTTAATAACTACCATTATTTTTTATTTAATCATTTATGAGTGCTATACAATAGTCCAGGAAAGCTGGAAGAGAAAAACTCCTTATATTCATGTGCAGAATTATTAGGCATGTTTTCTTTTACAGATGAAATGCACTAAAAAAGAGTTTTAACTCAAACTGTTTTAACTCAAAGTCGAAAATTATGAAATACCCATGAGAAATATCAAACACAAATGCAATACAGAAATGGATAAGTTAAGACTTGACCATTGTACAAAAATGCTGACTGGGTCATGAGGTCAGAAAAGAAGAAGAAAAAAAAAACAGGTCAAGAAGAACTGACAAAAATAATTGCAAAATAATTAGGAATTAATGTGAAGATTAATTTTTAGTCAGTTCTGCAAGACAGACTTTCAGGAAAGGAGGTGGAATAAAAATGAGCTCCTAAATCTTAATCCCGGATTCTGGAAGATATATTCCTCAAACCATCAGACAAGAGGAGGTGGTGCTGGTCCTTCACGAGTCACTCTAATCGGTTCATAAAGCCTATATATAAAGTCTTAATATATAGTATTTCACAATACTTCATGGTATTCTAATTAAATCATTTTTTGGAATCTTTGATTTCTCAGAACCTGACACATTGTAATTCTGAGACTCCAGGAAAGTGGCAGTTCTGTAAAAAATTCTATGTGTACATTTTTTTGAAGTGTTTAGAAGCTGCACTTAAAAAAATAAAAGACATTTACTGGTTACTTTTTTACTGTTATTTAAAAAAATCACCACGACAAAACCATTCAAGCTATTCAAAATTCATCCGCACCTGTTCTGTAAGATACATTCTTTAAACAGTGGTAAAAGAGGATGTGGTGTTGATCCTTCAAGAGTCACTTAAAACGTATCTGTCCTTAAGCCTATGAAGAATTATTCTTAATATACAGTTCACAATACTTCGGCTTGTTATTCTAATAAAGTGAGGGTCATTTTATCAGTAAAATACATAAAATTCATATTATTTTTCTTTGAAAGATTTCTATAAATGATTTAAATCATACTTGTTTCTACAATAATTATTTAAAAGTGATCCTATAGCTTCATCTGGTGGCCATTATTGGTACTAAGAATTGCAAGCTTGATTTATATGTTATGATAGTTTTAATTTTATGCTGGCTCTTGAAAGTGATAAAGCTATGAAACTTACTGTGCTTCCTTCAAATGAGGACTTCTACTTATATAAAAAATTATGAAGATTTAGAATGAAAAATTGTAAAGATATAGTAAAATAACTATTGTATTTTTTTATGTTACTTTAATAAATCTCTATGGCAACACCATTTAAGCTATCCTAAACCCATTCACAATTTAACATCTCAGTATATAGGCATAATGTTGAAAAAGAAGTATGGAGTAGTATGAGGAGGAGTATGAATTCATTTACAGGCTGATTTTATCATAAATCCACAATAAAATTTCTGAGTTCTGTATCAATCTGTGTTGTTGTTTGTTTATTTTTATCTTTTATTTTTCATAGGAAGATAACTTACTCTCATTTTTAATAAATGTGCTTATAAACCAAGGACAAGCTATTTATAGCTGTATTTATAAACTGCTTACTACTGACTATTGATATTGGGACAAGGCTTTATAAAGCATGAACTGACTATTTAATAATGAGTGCAGTTATTATAAAGTGTTATCAATGAATTTGCTAATGTTAACAAATTAGACATTATTTTACAGTGTTATCAAATCCTTAAATGACTCATAAGCATTTGTGAAAGTTCTGCTTGCATTACAGCTTACCCAGACAGCACACATACGTTGTGCCGATGTCGAGCCGACCTACAAAATTCCATCGGGACGATATCGCTCAGGGAGCGTTTGCTAATAGGCAAGATGTCTCGGCGACGTCGGCCTCTGATCGGAAATGCTCTCCGGCCGATGCTGGGACGATACATCCCGGCCGCTCTGCGTAGACGCGGTTCACCGGCGTTTTGCTCATCGTTACGGACCACCCGCGGCTACCGCCGCTGGTTTATAATAAAACAATAGACACCACTCTCAAGAACAGACGCAACCTTATTAATATTTTCATTTATTTCATATTACATGTACAAATACAATAACATTTACCAGATGCTTTGATCAAAAGTGGATAATTCGGGATTATTTGTAGTCTTTTGAACATTAACCATGATTTTACTACAGCTTTTGCAGTAAAACCATAGTAAAAACAAAATAACCATTACTACAGTACTTGCATGGTTAAATGTATGAGTATAGCACCTTTTGACAATACTTATTTCAAAGTAGGTTTACAGGAAATGCATGTTTCAAGGTTACAGTTTAAAAAGCCAGATGACTGAGACTCACTGGGAAGACCATCTAGTTCATAATAAAAAGACGTGTTCAGTGCTGTCAGCATCGCATGCAAACTTTATGTCAAGAACTTTTTAAAAAGTTACATAAACACAAAATAAAACCAGGTAAACAATAATTAAGGGTAACACTTTAGAATAAGGTTCCATTAGTTTATGTTAGTTAACTACTTTCGTTAACATGAACTAAGCAAGAACAATCCTTCTACAGCATTTATAAGTCTTAGTTCATGTTAATTTCAACATTTACTAATGCATTATTTAAATCAAAAGTTGTGCTTGTTAACATTAGTTAATGCACTGTGAATTACCATGAACTAACAATGAATAACTGTATTTTCATTAACTAACATTAACGAAGATGAATAAATACAGTAATAAATGTATTATTCATTGTTTGTTCATGTTAATTAATACATTAACTAACATTAACTAATGGAACCTTATTCTAAAGTGTTTCCTAATTGAGCAATTAAAATGTTTTAAATTGCATGATAAAAGTTCAAAAATATTTTCTGATAAAATCTTACTAAACAAGTCTAGTTTTGTATTCAGTTAACATTAACATTATCTTTCAACATTTTTAAAGTGATGCTTACAAATAAAAGGGGACATGTAGGTCCACATAACTCAGAGAGTAAATATTGTTCATTTACAGATATAAGAGACGTTACAATAAAGCAGTTTGAAAATCATCAAATTTACCCTTATAGGCAAAATAAGGATAATAATTGTTTTGTGTGTCCAATGTTTTGTGTGTTCATGTACAGTTGTCGTCTGTAGTCTTTGTGAGCGTTGGTGTCATCTGAAGTCTTCACAAGTGAGTTTGGATTCAGTCTGGAGCTGCTGTAATCTCTAGAAACCTTGGGATGGCCATCCTGAGATAGAAAAAGGAAATAAAAAGGAGAAAGTTTAGAATAGCTGCTGCTGTTCATATTATTTCAGACAAAATATTATTTATTTAATCACATATAACTGGAGTGCATGGTTATTAGATGTGTTGTGTGAATACTAAACTATGTATTTTAATTTAATTTAAACAACAACAAAAAAAAGTGTGTCCGAGCCCCAAATATTATTTGGAAGGCTATTTTCAAAGTAAAATACCAATAGGTTTTGCTTCCTTTAGTGGACTTTGATAAATTCTTGGTATTAGAATTTAGTGACCTCACTACAGGCCATGCACCATAGATGCTGCTGCCTCAATTTGAGCTTATTTTGCTATATATATATATATGATTTAATCACAAGTAGGTTTAATAAACACACATCCACTTCCAATTCACCAATCAATAAACAAAAATCGACACACTGCCACTAATGCTCTCAAAAATCAGTTTATTGATGAAGTGTTTCATGTGATCCCTGTAAATGTAATATTTGTGGAACAGGCATCTCTTTAGAATGGAACATACATTTCAGTAGGTGGAACATCATATTTGTAATTTATAATTTATACTACCGTTAAAAAGTTTGGGGTCAGTACGATTTTTTTTTTTTTACATCTTGGAGAAAAATTTATTCTGCTCACCAAGGCTGCCTTTATTTGATCAAAAGCAAGTAAAACAACTGTAATATTGTGAAATATTACAATTTAACACAACAGTTTCTACGTGAATATATTGTGAAATGTAATTTATTTCTGTGATCTAAGCTAATTTTTATTACTCCAGTCTACAGTGTCACATGATCCTTCAGAAATCATTCTGATTTGCTGCTCAATAAACATTTTCAATTATTATCACTGTCTTATCAATTATCAAAAGTTAAAACAGACATTTCTGTTTCAAACACTGTACTGTTTTAAAACTTTATTCATCAAAGAATCCTGAAAAAATGAAGGAACACAGCGGTTTTCAACACTGATAATAGTCAGAAATGTTTCTTCAGAAGCAAATCAGAATATAAGAATGATTTCTGAAGATCATGTGACACTGAAGACAGGAGTAATGATGCTGAAAATACAGCTTTACCATCACAGGAATAAATGACTTCTCTAAATATATTCAAATAGAAAACTTATTTTAAATTGTAGTGAACTGTATTCATTTCATATATTAAACTGTGGTTGCCATAAAAGACTTTCAAAAACACAAAAAAAACCATACCTTCACAAACTTATGAAACAGTTGTGCATGTTCAAGTTTGTACTTACTAGTCCTGCAGTTTATAGCATCTTTGAGATGTTGTCTGACAGCAGCGGTGGGCCGTCAGGGTGAGCAGGGCTCTGCTGGCCCTATAAAAAACAAAATTGTGTGAAAAATGCTTTTACAGACTATTTAGTTATCATTTACATTTGTGTAATGTTCACACATTGCTTGTGATTAGTTTAGTTGAGGTTGACCTGGAATATCCTACATTACAAAAAGTCTATGGCCAGCACTACAAGATTGTGCTACCCTTTTGATGAAAGAAGTCACATCTGATTTGTTACAAGCATTAGTGACAGAATCATCAGCCAATCAAATTTTGACATTCAATGACACGCCCTCTATAAATCGGTATCGGCCAGTGTGGTCCAAACTAGCTATCAGTATTGGAAAAATCCACTATCGGTTGATCTCTAGTTGATAATAATGTAGTTGATAATACAAGACCAAATCAATACCGGTGGCTACTGGTGATACATTGAGGTCTAATGAAGCGAAATGATCGGTATTTAGGAGAAAATGAACACTACTTACAACAGTATTACCTTTAATCCATAGCCTGGGCAACCAGCTGTCAGCACCCTCACAACTGTCTATAGAAACTGTCTATAGAACGTGACTTCTCTGTCGCATGACAACAGATGCACGGGCGAGATACTGGAGCTGATGACGCTGTTTCCGGCGCAGCATCGTGATGTCTATAAGCCATCGGCGATGGATGGTGGCATCGTCAATCAGGCCAACCCTAACCAGGATGACATAATTAAACAATTGTACACAACTGTTGTACACAGTTTTTATAATTTATTAGCTAAACAAATGCACAGCTTCCACCAATAAAAAAAAATAGTTAAAGCAAGAGTACAGCACCAACTACTGTTACCCGGATGAGCCTGTGTTAGTACATTTTACAGGTTTTTATCCAGGGATAACATGCATCGGAATGTCGCAACTGACCAATCAGAATCAAGTACCCACAGAGCCATGTAATAAAAGTAATTAGCTAATGGTAAACTAATCATTTACAAAACATGACTATGTGTTCATAAATGATTAATAAGTGATTTTAATATTTTTATCTATGTTCTGTAGATTAAGTTATAAATAACTTACAAAGCTTTCTGCACCCACAATCTAAAGTGTAAACTACTCATCAGTTGTAAATGTAAACTTTCCGGTTACAGGTTGGTTGATTTTGTGTGTGTTGGTGTGTGTGTGTGTGTGTGTGTGTATATATATATATATATATATATGTATATATATGTGTGTATGTATGTATATATATATTCACGCACACACAACTGGAAACCACAAAGTTTGTAAAACATTTACAACTGATGAGTAGTTTACACCTTAGATTGGGGGGTGCAGAAAGCTTTGTAAATGATTTATAATGTTCAGTGAGATAATAGTACAATGTTGACATTTCAATGATTTATAAGTGATTCATAATATATTAACTACTAACTATTAACCATTAAGGATCTGTTTGATTTTTTTCATGATGTTATTTTTTTTAAGATTGCTTATGAAAGATGTGTAAATCATAGCATATTACTTAATCATTAGTGAATGTATATTCATGTCACTTGTAAATTATTTATAACTTAATCTACAGAACATAGATAAAAATATTAACATCATTTATTTCTATGAACACAGTCATGTTTTGTAAATAATTAGTTAATCATAATCTAATTACTTGTAAATGACTTTTAAAATGAATTTACAAAAAGTACACAAATTATTAGTATATCACTTATTAGGCGCTTATGAATGTTTTGTAAATGATTAGTTCATCATTAACTACTCACTTAAAAGTGACTTATAACTGAACTTTATTATAAATTGTTACCAAAAAGTCACCCACACCTTGGAAGACCTGAGGGAAAGTAAATTAACAGCAAATTTTCATTTTGGGGTGAACTATCCCTTTAACCCACACTAATCTAGCCTACTGCTGAAGTTGTTGATCAGCCCCGTCATTGTTGTTGAGAGCCTGTGTGGGGCATAATATGTGCATTAAGGGGCGGTCACACTGCACTTTTCGTTCCACTGACTTCCATTCATACGCATGCGAATGCGTCAGACCGGAAACGCAGGCTCATGCGAAAATTTTCGCATTTCGCTGCGTTCGAAAGTTCAAGTTTGGTGAACTTTCACCTGCGAATTCGCATCACGTGAAGTCGTGGGACCAGTAGATGATCGATACGTCACTGCGTGAGCTCTCTGTACAGAAATTAAAAAATGAAGTGCTAATTTTAGCCGTAGTGCAGCATCCTATTTTATATAATACATATTTAAAAGATAATTTAAAAAGAAGCTGCATGGTTCGCAGTGTTAATGGAAACAGGAACAGATGGCACATTTGAATGAGGACACGTTCTATATTTTTTTATTGTTTAGTGTGTATATTTATAGAGAGAGAGAGAGACAGAGTGCAATATAATAAGACGCTTTCGACACCATCGCCAAAGACACAGTAAAAGCACAGATTAACCCATGTTGTGATAAGGGGAAACCGTTATATCTTGCTCCCGCCCATATTCGCAGCCGCATCCGAAATAATTTTGCACGTTCAAAGGCTAGTGTGACCGCACCTTTACACATATGGCTGCGTTAGCTGTAACAGAGATGTGTAAGATGTGTACAGGTATCTAACAGTTGTTTACTGAAGGCCCTGACTGAAACCCCACGGTACTCACTGTCTGACAGCAGGTTCACTCAGACTCTGATCGTCATCACTGAAGAATCCAGGAACAAAACAAGCAATCTGACACAGAGTCAACAATATTTACTCTGCAGTTCCAGGTTCATTAGAAGGAAACAAGCTAGAGTAGAGGTGAAATGGAGATAAAAGACAGAATAATATATAACAATTATAATAATATGTAATATACATATTCTACTACTAAAAATATAATCTTAAAATAACACAATCTATATTTTTAGTTTTAGGTTGAGTGTGACTTACGTTAAGATGTCAGGGACTTCTTAAAATTGGTGAAATGTATTCTGAAAAAGGCATATTCATGTATTTCATGAGCTTCTTCAGTTCACCTGTATTTCTAAGTCAGTATCTCCCTTCATAAATGTTGAAATCTTGGAGCTTCACTTCTGTTCTGTAGAGTTTCTTTCTGTCCTCCTGTAATCACAGAACAATTTGTATTAATATCTGTTTATCATGAAATATCAAAACTAATGTGAACTTGATTTCAGTCGATTACACTCTCACTGTAAGTGACGTCATCGATTCAGTAAATCAGCCTTTCCCAATAACATACTGACAAATCACCAGCAAAACATTCACAGAGCCATCAAAATATATCATACACACACGAAGATTTGATTAAAAGCCCAGAGTTTTATCAACAAGAGCTCAATCTATATAGTTAGCCTAAGTTACCTGAAAACTGCTAAAATGCTTACGGACTTTTCCGAAGAAAATAAACCGTTTCTATAAAATAAATTTAATTGAAACATGTCAATAACAAGCAAGAAACGTGTCAGGAACATTTGTATGTAATATTTGTGTGGTTTTAGCGACTAAACTTACCTAAAACAGTGTAAACTGCAGAGAGAGACGGAGATTACTGCTTGCCAGTAACGGTTTTTGTGTTGACGCCCCGTTTCCATGGCAACTCTGCTCCCCGCTCGCGCAGGACTCAACGCGCACACAGCATTCACACAAACAAACATCTAGAGTTAAAAAATTACATTTATAATGTACAGTCTCATTCAATAATACATTTAAAAATCATTTAGTAGTTCAGAAGCAACAGCAACAATAGCTCACCATATTATTTCACCGGATTATTTCTGGAAGCCTGTAAAAGAGTGAAAATACGGTGAAAAAGCAGTCAGGACTTCTCCCAGCCAACATGTATATGTGGGCCCCACATGGTTTATGCCTGGGCTACACGGGTACCAAGTGGGCATGGTCCCAAAATGGGCATCTTAGCTGGGGCCCACTTGGGTCAGCTAAGTAGGTCCGACATGGGCAAAAACAGGTGGGCTCCCTATGTGGGTCCTATTTGGGTCACTAATGGGAAATGAGTGCATAGGCCCAGAATGGGCAACACAAATGGGGCCCATTTGGGTTTTTCAAATGGGTTAGACATTGGCAAACACAATCAGTCCCATGTAGGCTGCCTACATGGGCCCAAGGTAGTCCCCACATAGGTAATCTCTATATTGGTTATTAATGGGAAGACATATGGGGCCCACTTTGATAAACCATTTGGGTCAGACATGGGCAAACACAATTAGTCCCATATACGCTTCCTACATGAGCCCAAGGTGGTACCCACATAAGTAATCTCTAGATAGGATCTCAATAGGTAAATACATATGGGGCCCGCTTGGCCAAACCATATGGGTCATACATGGGCAAACACAATCAGTCCCATATAGGCTGCCTACATGGGCCCAAGGTAGTTCCCACATAGGTAATCTCTAAATGAGTAATGAATGGGAAAAACACATGGGGCCCGCTTGACAAAACCATATGGGTCAGACATGGGCAAACACAATCAGTCCCATATAGGCTGCCTACATGGGCCCAAGGTAGTACCCGCAAAGGTAATCTCTAGATGGGTTCCGAATGGGAAAACATATGGGGCCCACTTTGATAAACCTTATGGGTCAGACATGGGCAAACACAATCAGTCCCATATAGGCTTCCTACATGAGAACAAGTTAGTACCCACATAGGCAATCTCTAGATGGGTTCTGAATGGGTAAATACATATGGGGCCCTCTTGGCCAAACCATATGGGTCAGACATGGGCAAACAAAAACAGTCCCATATAGGCTGCCTACATGGGCCCAAGGTAATACCCACATAGGTAATCTCTATATGGACTATGAATGGGTAAATACATTTGGGGCCCGCTTAACCAAACCATATGGGTCAAACATGGGCAAACACAAACAGTCCCATATAGGCTGCCAACATGGGCCCAAGGTATTACCCACATAGGTAATCTCTTTATTGGTAATAAATGGGAAAAACATATAGGGCCCACTTTGATAAACCGTATGGGTCAGACATGGGCAAACACAATCAGTCCCATATAGGTTTCCTACATGAGCCCAGGGTAGTACCCACATAGGTAATCTCTATATGAGTTATGAACTGGGAAATACATACAAGTATTATTGTGAATATAATGAATTATGTAATAAATATAAATTGTGCATCTGTAAATTACATCATAAACTATACACTTGTAAATATATCTGTACAATCATTAAAACAAGTATATACAGTACATTTATCATTTATAATCTTTATTAAAACTGCATTTTTCCACCTCAAAAATATATTTAAATTATGGCCTATGCTCTTATGGGTTATATGGGTTATGAATGGGAAAACATACGGGGCCCACTTTGATAAACCTTATTGGTCAGACATGGGCATACACAATTAGTCCCATATACGCTTCCTACATGAGCCCAAGGTAGTACCCACATAGGTTATCTCTAGATGGGTTCTGAATGGGTAAATACATATGGGGCCCTCTTGGCCAAACCATATGGGTCAGACATGGCCAAACGAAAACAGTCCAATATAGGCTGCCTACATGGGCCCAAGGTAGGACCCACATAGGTCATCTCTATATTGGTAATGAATGGGACAAACATATAGGGCCCACTTTGATAAACCGTATGGGTCAGACATGGGCAAACACAATCAGTCCCATATAGGTTTCCTACATGAGCCCAAGGTAGGACCCACATAGGTCATCTCTATATTGGTAATGAATGGGACAAACATATAGGGCCCACTTTGATAAACCGTATGGGTCAGACATGGGCAAACACAATCAGTCCCATATAGGTTTCCTACATGAGCCCAAGGTAGTACCCACATTGGTAATCTCTATATGGGTTTTGAATGGGTAATTACATACAAGTATTATTGTGAATATAATGAATTATGTAATAAATATAAATTGTGCATCTGTAAATTACATCATAAACTATACACCTGTAAATATATCTGTACAATCATTAAAACAATTATATACAGTACATTTATAATTTATAATCTTTGTTAAAACTGCATTTTTCAACTTCAAAATATATATTTAAATGATGGCCTATGCTCTCAATGTCAAACGAGGAAATTATAATCCATGCATTTATGACCTCAAGGTTAGATTATTGTAATGCTTTATTGGGTGGTTGTTCTGCAATCTTAGTAAACAAACTACAGCTAGTCCAAAATGCAGCAGCTAGAGTTCTTACTAGAACCAGGAAGTATGACCATATTAGCCCGGTCCTGTCCACACTGCACTGGCTCCCTATCAAACATCGTATAGATTTTAAAATATTGCTTATTACTTATAAAGCCCTGAATGGTTTAGCACCTCAGTATTTGAATGAGCTCCTTTTACATTATACTCCTCTACGTCCGCTACATTCTGAAAACTCAGGCAATTTGATAATACCTAGAATATCAAAATCAACTGCGGGCGGCAGATCCTTTTCCTATTTGGCGCCTAAACTCTGGAATAACCTACCTAACATTGTTCGGGAGGCAGACACACTCTTGCAGTTTAAATCTAGATTAAAGACCCATCTCTTTAACCTGGCATACACATAACATACTAATATGCTTTTAATATCCAAATCCGTTAAAGGATTTTTAGGCTGCATTAATTAGGTAAACCGGAACCGGAAACACTTCCCATAACACCCGATGTACTTACATCTTTAGAAGAATGGCATCTACGCTAATATTTGTCTGTTTCTCTCTTATTCCGAGGTCACCGTAGCCACCAGATCCAGTCTGTATCCAGATCAGAGGATCACTGCAGTCACCCGGATCCAGTACGTATCCAGACCAGATGGTGGATCAGCACCTAGAAAGGACCTCTACTGCCCTGAAAGACAGCGGAGACCAGGACAACTAGAGCCCCAGATACAGATCCCCTGTAAAGACCTTGTCTCAGAGGAGCACCAGGACAAGACCACAGGAAACAGATGATTCTTCTGCACAATCTGACTTTGCTGCAGCCAGGAATTGAACTACTGGTTTCGTCTGGTCAGAGGAGAACTGGCCCCCCAACTGAGCCTGGTTTCTCCCAAGGTTTTTTTCTCCATTCTGTCACCGATGGAGTTTCGGTTCCTTGCCGCCGTCGCCTCTGGCTTGCTTAGTTGGGGTCACTTCATCTACAGCGATATCGTTGACTTGATTGCAAAAAAATTAACAGACACTATTTAAACTGAACAGAGATGACATCACTGAATTCAACAATGAACTGCCTTTAACTGTAATTTTGCATTATTGACACACTGTTTTCCTAATGAATGTTGTTCTTTTTTTTTTTGACGCAATGTATTTTGTTTAAAGCGCTATATAAATAAAGGTGACTTGACTTGAATTGACTTTTAATACCACTAACAGTTGACAGTGGAATATTAAGTAGTGAGGAAATTTCACAAATTGACTTAACAGGTGGAAATCTGGTACCATGCTTGAATTCACTGAGCTCCTGAGAGCAACCTATTCTTTCACAAATGTTTGTAGAAGCAGTCTGCATGCCTAGGTGCTTGATTTTATACAACTGTGGCCATGGAAGTGATTGAAACAGCCAAATTCAATGATTTGTCCAAATACTTTTGGCAATATAGTGTATGTGGGTACAGGCCATGGCTCTTCAAATCCAGTTCTGTGGGTGTGGGTGTTCAGCAGACATTAGTTCCAACCCTAATCATTGACATTACATATTCAAAGTGTCAACTTTTAGTTGTCTGAGTTTGTGAGTTACTGCAAAATGCTTATCTCCATATAGTTATTTTAAAATCTATACCACTGGTTCAAAATATCCAGAAAATGGTCACTGTATAATATGAAGAATGTGTAATTATCTATCAAAATAATGGAATTATAATGGCTTAGAGATGGGTAGAAGTCAAACCCCTAACAACAGCCATATGCCCTTATATTCAATGGAGATACTCCAGAGTTTACTGGTCAGTCAGTGAGTGACAATGTAATTCTAGAGATTTTGAAATTGGGATTAGGGTTTTGATTATTGAAAGGGGCACATCAGTTAAGATGATGAAATAGAATGGAAATTCATGGTTTGAAGGGAAAATCCATTGTAAATTCAGAAATCATATTTGCAGCATTAGGAGTACAGAAAAAAGTGCAGTGTCATTCATTTAGCATTTAGCATATTGTGTTTTGTGTTGAGTTTTCTTTTGAGGCCAACAGTACAGACTTTCCTTTACAGTCGTAGTTGGCACATAACTGACCCGCAAAGTTGAAATATGGTTGAAATAATGTCAGTTGTTGTTTTAACGTTGACACAATGTAACGTTTAATAGGCCTATAACAAAACAGTTGAAAAGTGTAAAAATATATTTTTGTTAATTATTATTATTATTATTATTATTATGTATGTTTAATCAATTCAAGATATACATAACTTTTTAATCATTATTATTTCTAGTGATTATTTTGTTATCATTTTAGCATTGTATGATATTTTGATTAAAACACCACTTCAAAAATCGAAATTTATGTTAAAATATAATCATATTATTAACAATAATAATAATAATGGATATAATTTCAATCTCTGTAGTACGGATAAGAGCAGCAGAAACTTTTTTTGTTTTGTGTGATTTTCTTACAATTTTGTGTGTGTGCCTAAAGCTTGAAACCCTCACTGCACCGTTAAATATGTTTTTTGCAATTTTATGCAAAAGTTATATAATAAAAAGTGTTATAAATGTATAGCTATTATATATATATATATATATATATATATATATATATATATATATATATATATATATATATATTTATTTATTTATTTATTTATTTATTTTTTATTTTCTTTATATATATTTATATAAACTGCAGGAGTCCGGATCAGTTTACTGACTCTCTTGTTCGATCTCGTTCATCAAACTGAACGAATCTTTATTCAAGTCATTTTGTTCATTTGAGTCGCGTTGTTATATTTTTAACACCCAAATTCCCCAAACACACCCACCTGCGCAATCTTAATCATATTCTAAATTAGGAAATCATACAATGCAGCCAAAGATACTTTATGAGAAACATAAATGATTACTTTGACCTCCGAGTCTTTCTTTTGTCACGTGTCATAACGAATCGCTCATGATCGACCAATCACTAGCCAATTGCGCCATTTTGCAATCTGTTGGCGGTCTAGGATTGAGCTGCCGGTTACTGCGGTGAGTAGTACATCTTTGATTATTATGATGATGTTGTAAATGTGTTTTAATAAACTGTATAATTCAATAGAATATAACACATTTCATAGAGAAGTTCATTTAGCTGTAAGAGGGGGAAGTGGTCAATGTGCTATAATTGATTTAACAATGCGAGATTGGAACTCGTGAAATGTAAAATAAAAATAATGAAGTCATTTAATGGGGCATAGAACCAGTAAGGTCAAATAGTTCGAAGTTTAAACACACAAACGTTTGTTTATCAGCATAATATATATATATTATATATATATATTTTTTTATCATTCTTCTAGTCTTTTTGAGATTAAATTCCATGCATCTTTAATTTAACTGTATCAAATAAAAATAAATAATCAAAGAATAAGTATTAGAGAAGCCCATTTACACATTTCATGTGCTCGGTGCGCCGTAAACCCGCGCATTTTTTAAACACTTTGAGCTCATGTCCGCTCGTTAAACAGAAGAGGAACCAATCCAAATATAAAGTTATCAGTGGGTCTGTAAGCCGAACTCCACAGTTTGTCAAAAATCCCAGTCACGGTGGATAAATATTATTACGTATTAATATAATATTTCATACGTTATCAGAGCCCTAACCTGTTATTTTTAGACATTATTAGACAGATTATTACCGGTAATTGATATTATAAATATATTTTTATATCGGTTGGTATAACGATTTTAAATGTTTTATTATTAGAATGTTATTAATATTATAAATAATGTTTAATAATTTATGATCAAGCTAATCCTGTCATATACAATATATTGCATTAAAAAGTTTTTAAAAAGTGTTAATTTATAGTTAAAAGTGGGACACTTAATTATATTTAGTCCTGATTTAATTAAAATAATTAAAGATTCAATATTCACCCCATTCAGAATTGTTTAAAAAGTGATAAAGAAATAAAATGATAATATCAAGTACACTTCACATTGTTTACAATGTTCTCATGTTTTATTGTTGAGCTGTCAAGTTGTCATGTGTTGCAATAATCAGTTAGATTCTTATTCTATTTATCATTCTTTTTTCTTTTTGACCGGCATGAATGGTTGACCCTTATTTTTCTACATTGAAGGTGGCTACCATAACCTCTAATCAAACATTAGAATAACAGCCTTTTCTACTAGGAGCATCATCATACTTTTGATTTATTTCATTTCTTTTTCAGATACTGAATAGCTGGCAGGTGTTCTTCTATATACCATGTAAGTAATTTGAATTTATTATTTTTCTATATTCAAATATAGTTTCACTAAGGATATACTTTGTATTTATAAAAATTGTTATATCGGTTATGGACAATGTTTTTACAATGCCTCATTGAATTTTCATCTTCTCTCAACTTTAGAATTGCTCAATTTTCCCCCCACAATTGATGTTGGCTTATGCTTTTTAACAGTAAATTCTTCACAACTGCAACACAGGGCTAATACCATCCAGGGGCATTTATTAAGCAATACATGTAACAGTACTCACATAGCTATCAAAAACTCACCTAGCTATTAAAAACATTGTAGACAGATGTCCCAATAGTTTAGCTAAATTGACTTTATACAACATACTATAATACAAAAAGTGCTGTGTTTTAATGTAGTTTAACTAAGATTCTTGATTATGGCAAAAATCATAATCACGATTATTTTGGTCAATATTGAAATCATGGTTATTTAGCACGATTATAGGTGGGTGATTATAGTCTTATTTCATGATATGAGTAATTTGAAATGTTAGTGAAATTTCACAATTAAAAAAAAAAGAAAAAAGTTAACAGTCACCAATACAATAAGAACAAAGAAACAAAACCAACAAAAATAAAACAAAACAAAAATTCAAATTTAGTGTGTGTTGTTCACACTGTCTTTTTTTTTTACATTATAATATTCTATTAAGTAAACCTTGTTTTCAAACGCCACCGCCAATGTCTTTTTCTGCAGCTCAGAGCATCTTAACGAGACCTGTCCTTTTCATAACAACAAGAAAAAATGGTGAAGGTGCTGGTATATGGACTTATTGTACTAATGTCGTAGCACAAGGAGTTATATTACATGAGCACAAAACTGTACTATAATATACACCATAAAGACCCTGTTTGGGAAAAGATTGGACAGATCCTTAATGTAAAGATAAGTGTATCATCTACTACTTGTCGTTAACAAAACTATCTGCTAACGATAGCTAACATTAACGTTCGCTCAGCAAAAGTTATAAATTCCATAACCAGCTGATAACAAAATGTTACCTACCTTTTACCGGAACTTGGCAGGCATAGACTACTGTAGCAGCTGTTGTTATAGCGACAAAAGTATTCCGAATTCCGAGTATGGGTCACCATACTTGGCTGTATGTCACGTCACTCACTCACTCAAAAGACACCCTTGGCAGCTATTTGGAATCAATTGCTGCCAGCTTTTTTTTTCTCTTTTTTTTTTTTTACTATAAAAGCACCCCGTCAACTTTTACTTGTCAAAAAAGACGCCAAGTGTGAACGCCCTAAATAAATAGTGTTTTAGGTTTTTCAGGAAGATGCACCAACAGTGGTGTTACCTACATGCAATAGCCTACAACAGAAAATTAATAAAGTAATCAAATGTAAAATAACTGTGCTGTATACGGTCATTTCGGAACACACACACAGGAGGCTACCATTGATGCGCGGCTTGATCCAAAATGAGCGGGTGCCTGCGGTCACCCGCAGTTGCCCGCGGTTATGAGTCATCCAAAAATATTTTTAATGATATTCAGGTCGCGGTCGGTCGGGGCATTTGAAATACCCTTGTAATTTATATAGTACTAAACACAGTTGAGAAAAACATAGGCCTACACTTTATTGGCTGAATAAATGGCGCGAATAGAGTGACCACCTGTCCCGCTTTGTTGTACTGTGCAGAAATTTTACCCTTTGTCCCGCCTCATTCAAATTGAGCATCTGTCCCACTTTTTCATTCGACCCTGAAAATACACGGATACGTCCAGGCGCACTGTTAACTAGGTCCAATAGTTCAGAGGAGAGCAATAAAATCGTTAGTCGAGAGGCTGAGTCGTACATCAATCAAACTGTTGAGTGGTGCATGAACGCCTTATCAAGAATCTCAAATTGGACAGCATGCGCGCTGTTCAGTAAGGTTAAGCAGCCATGGCCAGTGTGGCCAAGAAAAAGAGAAGATGCACTTTTAATAGCGAATGGACCGCTATGGCTACTCTTGGTTAAGACCTATAGATGGCAAAGCAGAGAGCTTTTTGCATTTTATGCATGGTGGAGAATACGATGTGAGCAACATGGTTCATGTGAGTACCACAGAAAAAAAGCACATCATCAAGAAACATGAAAATCAGTGCAATCGCTTTTCAATAAACCAAATGACCCACAGGCTGACAAAGTTTGGGCAGCAGAAGTGACGAGCATTTATCATGCCGTACATGACTGCAGTTAACAAGTTAGCCCCAGTCATTTTTCCAGATGTAATGCATATGAAATGTGCATTTCTCTCTGGTGTTCATGGCGAGTCCGCATCGTCAACTTCATCTTAGCAGCGACACAGACAACACCTACGGAAGTTCTAAGCGGCCATGCATTATAATTTTTTTTCCTTTTTGTTTTCTCGTTATAACGACTTAATTTTCTCGTTATCTCGACGTAACGAAAGTCGTTTTCTCTTTATAACGACTTATTTTTCTCGTTATCTCGACATAACGAAGTTTGTTTTCTCGTTATAACGACTTATTTTTCTCGTTATCTCGACATAACGAAAGTTTGTTTTCTCGTTATAATGACATGACAGTTTTACTGTTGCTATAGTAACGAACTCAACTTTGACAGGCATCTGATGGACAGCCATGCAGGCGCTCTTACTGAAGCCTATATTTCAGCAAATTTTGCTTCACCTAGGTAATAAGGTCTACAATACTGTATATAAATAAAGGCTGATCAATCACTGTTGATTTTTTCTGAGACAGTACAACGAACGTTTTGTTTTTGTAATTAACATGTTTAAATGACAACACCGCGAAATTAGAGCTGCTTGGATTAAACTCACTTTTCATTTTCCCTTTATTTGAAATAAAATTATATATAATTTGTAATTTGTAGTAGTCATTATATGATGTGGCAGATATCATGTGTGTTACAAGCTTCTGTTTGAAAAGAGCGTCCATGTGTAGGACTACGTGTTGTGTGTGTGTGTGTGTGTGTTTGTGTGTAGAAAAAAATGATTACAACATTATAGAACAAAACTGAATTGAATTAGCCTATGGATTTTACATATACATCACATTTCTCATCAATATGGTTAACAATAAAGATTAGTAATAAGGAAAAGAAGCACATCAGCCTACATCGTTAAATCCCGTCCTACTGTAGATAAACAGAATACAGTGATGTCAACCTTGGTTTTGATAAGCAGTTATTTTATGACACAGAACGCGTTGGTGAAACTCATGTATCTAGCAGGAACTTAATACACAAAATATTCATATTGATTCAAGCATTTAACATTTATGAATTAATTAAATGTCAGTAATGAAGACTGCACAAATTATAGCGATCACGAGGAAGGTCCGCTTACAGTAAAGTGGATAGTGTACAACTCCCCATCAGTTATATTCAGGTCTATAGTGCCATCTGCTGGCGCAGTTTTGTAACTTCTTAGAGAAAATTAATTCGTTATAACGAGAAAACGAACTTCGTTATGTTGAGAAAATGAGAAAATGAAGTCGTTATAACGAGAAAACGAACTTTGTTATGTCAAGATAACGAGAAAATTAAGTCGTTATAACGAGAAAACAAGAAGAAAAAATATTATAATGCATGGCCACTTAAAACTTCCGTAAACACCAGTTTATTACTAAACAATTAAATGAGTCCTTGCTAATTTAAACACATTCACAATCATTACTTTAACCGGTTCTTTGTGGCAAGCTTTATGTGTGCTGTCATAACGCTTATTATGCTGTAGGCTATAGTCTATTTAAGTAATTAAATGAATATAAAGGGGCGACACATTTACTACTTTAAAAAAATGCAGGTTAGGAAGCAGGTCGGGTACAATATTTTCTTTTTCTTTTTTTGCAGTCCGAGTTGCGGGCGGGTTATTTGAAAACATCGGTCAGGTGCGGGTTGTTTATACATTGACCCGCGCATCACTGGAGGCTACCTAGAGAACAGTATCTCTTTCTTGGCATAATACGCTTTTAATAACACTGTTTAGTATCAAGCACGTCCCGCAGTTTAGCAACAACAGACTGCATTCTACAACTGTCACGGTCCCTGTACTGTCTTGTGTTTGGTGGACTTTTATGTTGAAGTATATTCTTATTTCCCCATTGTTTTTTGTGTTTATTTCGTGTTTTGCCTTATGCCTTGTTTGTCACATAGTTACCCTTATTAGTTCCCATGACATCAATCACCAACACCTGTCCCTCGTCAGCCCCTTGTTAACCAGTCTATTAAAACCTCTGGGCTTCAGTTGTTGTTGCTGTTTGTGTATTCCTGTCATTGTTCCCCGCCTCCATAAGAATCCCTAAGCAACACAAGTTTAATAGACGAACATAAATGCAAGATAATCCAAAAACAGGGGTAACAGCTACAAAGCAGAGGCAGGGGAACAACGTTGATACCCAAACAGCAACAACGACCAACGAACAACTGAAGCCCAGAGATTTAAATAGACTGGTTAACAAGGGGCTTACAAGGGACAGGTGTTGGTGATTGATGTCATGGGAACTAATAAGGGTAACTATGGTGACAAACAAGGCATAAGGAGAAACCGGAACCAAACACAGGAAGTGAACACAGAAACGATGGGGAACTAAGAATTTATTTCTACATAAAAGTCCTACCAAACACAAGACAGTACAGGGATTGTGACAACAACACTCACTTATTTGGCTGATTTGATTTGGGCTTTTAGGGAGGAATGAAAGTGCACCGCTGTGAATGAAAGGAAGGTGCATGGGACAGAATGCAGCAGCTGCACATTAATCGTTTTGCATCGATTAACTTGTTTTCATAATCGTTGGAAAATTGGAAATCAATTCCGATTAATCACACAGCCCCAACTCCTACGCATATAAATATCAAGAATTAAATGCTGAAATTCTAAACTCTCTTCCATTATGCATATTTTTGATCTCAAAACTAAATATAATAGGTAAATGATGACTCGACTTAACTGCTCCAATAGTTGCATCCTCGGGGGTCTTATTTTAAGGCTGCATACGTCATTGAGATGATCTCATTTAAGAAAAGTAACCCTTAGATTGCAAATTAAGAAGTTACAATATTTGACACCTCACTAAAAATAACAATACATTTTTATTAAGTTTGCTTTTCTTAAATAAGACATCCTTGATGACATAATCAGCCTTCAAATGCGACCTCTGGAAGACGCAGCATACAGTACATATCGCTTTCTGCCCCTGGTCTCTGTGTGTTGTAGTGAAATGGATTACCTTAATGGCAATTCACGGACGAGGAGGAGAAGAATCAAAGTCAGAGTGCAGCAGCATTTAATGAATATTGCAATGGAGGCTTTGGAGCAGGCAGATCAGGCTGTGGACCAGGCAGTGCAAAATATTGAGGACAATGCTGATGAAACTGTAAATCTGGATTTTGATGTTGATACTGACGTTGATGACTTGTACATGGCAAGTGATCCTGATGAAGATTCTTGCTCTGATAATCCGGAAGAGGAACCCCATAGTGATGCAAAAAAGAAACTGGCTGAATGGGCAGCTAACCGAAATGTATCTCATTCTGCACTTTCAGAACTATTAGGTATTCTTTTGGAGCTAGGTTTAGATTTACCAAAGGACCCCAGAACTCTCCTCAGTACAGTGAAAGAATGTGATGTGAAAAAGATGGGTCAGGGTAGCTACTATCATTTTGGCCTTACAAGTGCAATAATTTCAGAATTGAAAATTACAAGCGAGAGTGAACTGACAACAGATACATTGACTGTTCGTGTGAATGTTGATGGATTACCTCTTTCTAGGAGCTCTAATATGCAGTTGTGGCCTATATTAGGTCAAATAGTTGAATTACCAAAGGCAAATGTGTTTATAATTGGTGTCTATGCAGGTCCCTGTAAACCTGAATCTGTAAACGACTTCATGCATGATTTTATAGAAGATTTAAAAGTTGTCACAAGAGTTGGTGTAACCTTTAATGGTAAACACTACAATGTACCACTGCCAGATGCGTTTATCTGTGACACTCCAGCAAGAGCCTTTCTAAAATGTGTCAAAGGACATGGTGGCTACAGTTCTTGTGAGCGTTGCACGCAGTATGGCATTTATCTTGATGGTAAAGTTGTGTTTCCTGACATGGATTCAAGCCTAAGAACAGACACTCAGTTTGATCAAATGTTTGATGAAGAGCACCACCACTCTAAATCACCTCTCCAGGGCCTAGGCATTGGCATGGTTTCCAGTTTTCCTTTGGACTATATGCATTTAGTTTGCTTGGGCATTGTCCGTAAATTAATTGCTCTGTGGTTCAAGGGACCATTGCAGTGTCGGGTTTCATCTTCTACTCTATCTGCTATCTCTGATCACTTGAAACTGTGTAGACCAAGCTTACCTCGAAGCTTCTCCAGAAAGCCACGTTCTTTGACTGAGTACAGCCAATGGAAGGCTACAGAATTCAGGCAGTTTTTATTATATACAGGGCCTGTTGTGCTTTTTCAAAGATTACCACATCAACAGTACAAAAACTTTCTTTTGTTGTCATCTGCTATGAGAATACTTTTGTCTCCTATGTGTAGAGAATTCTATGGGTATGCCCAAAAATTATTAAGATGTTTTGTTACCAACTTTGAGAAGATATATGGGACAAAATATCTGGTAAACAATACACACAGTCTTCTACATTTAGCAGATGATGCTAAAAAGTATGGCCCTCTGGATTCAGTTTCATGTTTTCCATTTGAAAATTATTTGGGACAGTTGAAAAAAATGGTGAGAAGACCACAGAATCCTGTGCAACAAATTGTCAGGCGTGTTTATGAAAGGCAATTATTTGCTCACATGTCCGAAGAAATGCCTGAAAATGTTAAACTGACACAGCCTCATGAATTTGGACCAATGCTGACAGAATTTCCACTGCATCAGTATGTTCAATACAAAATGTTCAAACACAAAGACACAATGATTTCAAGCTCCATTGGTACCAATTGTTTTGAACTTGAGGGAAGAGTTGGGATTGTGCGGAACATTGTGCATTCCACTGTGACTGGAGGAACACATGTGGTGTATGAACTTTTTCAGACAGGGACATGTTTTTTCAACTACCCCCTTGATTCTACATCACTTGGAGTCTGTCTGCTATCAAAACTATCTGGTCAGCTTTCCAGTGCTCCAGTGACAGACTTCACTAAACCGCTGCTTTTATTGCCTCTTAATCATATGTTTGTGGCTTTGCCTCAGCTACACAGTACATGATTTATTGAACTCTGCAGGGTGTCCTCGTTCAGTGTTGTGGAGTTTGTGGATGAGGTTGACTCCGATGGCTGCAAGAAAATGGACATAATTCCATTCGAGTGGTTCAAGGGCACAGAGAGAAAAGTATGCTGGTGGCCACCAGTCTCACTATCCAATGTAACGAAGGCTGTAAAAGAGCACACACCACCAGCCAGCAACTGGATAGCGTGTAACGTTCGTGTAATGGGAAACGCAGGTAACTGATTTTCCTCCTTTATTAAATATAGTAGAATAAATACTGCTATACTTTGCTTCTATTAATTAGTTATTTGACCCTTGAACTCTTTATGTTTGTGTTCATTTCTTTACATCTTTGGGTGTACTCACACTAGCCACTTTGAACCGTGCCCGAGTGCGTTTGACCAGAAAAGCGCGGTTCGTTTGACTAGTGTGAGTGCTCCGAACTGTGCCCGGGCGCGGCTCGATTAGCCGGCCCTGGCCCGCTTGGAAGAGGTGGGCCAGGGCATGGTTCAGTTGGACTCGGGCGCGGTTCTCATGCAGTGTGAGCGCTAACCGTGCCGGAGCACGGAAAAGGACGCTTTGCATCACGGTTTTGCGACGCTCCAAAACCAACATGGCAGGGAAAGGGTCGCTTTGGTCTAGGGCAGAGGTGCAAAACGCATAAAAACTAAAAAACTGCAAAGTCCTTGCTGCACTTCAGCTGGTACCTTGCAAACATCCTCATACGAGCAGCACAATTACGTGAAAATGTTCGCGCCACTAAGGCAACACATCTGTTTAACAACAGGCTGTGAGAGCGCTGTGGACCAAACAACACAAAATTATCCACAAAGAAAACAGAGCGATGCACTCCATTGTGTTCAGAGAGCGCCGCTCTTCCTGTTTATCCCAAAACCGTCGCATCATAATGACGTAAGCGTGCTCCGGCACAAATGCTGAAACCCTATATGTGAGTGCAGGCCAGAGGGGGAGTGGGGAGGGGGGACAATCGTACTCGGGCCCGGTTCATGGCAACCGTGCCTAGTGTGAGTACACCCTTTGTTTCCCAAAGTAATACATAAAGGGCTGATATAACTATAGGTTTTCACTCCTACAGGATCACACCGGCTTGATACAGTTTATTAATTAAATCAGATGTGCTCTTGATAGATAGCAAAGAAAACCTGCAACCACAATAGCACTTTGCAAATAAGATGTGAAATCTGATTTATAGTTATTTGCATATATTCTGGAACAAATGTTGCATTCGTGGTACTAAACGCTAATGTGAATTTCAAAATCTGCCTCACTCCTTTTGTGTATCATTGTGTTTTATAGCATCTTATGCCGAAGCTAGGGTTAAACTCCACCAAGCTGAGTATTCATCAGACTTGACAGACACAGAAAATATCTCAAGAAAAAAAAGGTAGGTGTTATTTGGAGCAATGCAGGTCAAATTCCATGCACTCTAGAAATAATATGAAGGTAGTAGGTGAAGTGTGTCTTATATGTTTGTGTTAACTTCTCTAGGCCAAGTGCAAAAATCCTCCAGAGTCAACTGAGCACCCAGCTGCAATCAAGTGAGAATTCAGATTCTTCAGAGGAGCTTCCACCCACTCCACCAAACCAACTCCTTTGGCCAGCAGTGAGAGAAGTGAGCAATTACTTCCAAAACCCCACTGCCCAACGAGGCACCAGCCCCACAGCTACAATTACCAGCCTCACAGCCCGAGGAGTTGCCAGCTCCCCAGCTACAGTTACCAGCCCGACGGCCAGAGGAGTGTCCAGGCCCACAGCCCGAGGAGTTGCCAGCTCCCCAGCTACGGTTACCAGCCCGACGGCCCGAGGAGTGTCCAGCCCCACAGCCCAAGGAGTTGCCAGCTCCCCAGCTACAGTTACCAGCCTGACGGCCCGAGGAGTGTCCAGCCCCACAGCACGAGGAGTTGCCAGCCCAACTTGTGAAGCCATGTTCACTAAAATTCTAACAGTTTTAGAAGAAGTGAAGGAGACACAACGTGTTCATGGAAAGATGTTGAATGCCCTGCTGAAAAAGCAAGACGGATCAATGGTAGAGGTTCCTGAAGGAGTTGCCTTACCTCTGAAAACCCAGGCTGACCTTGAGGCTCTTGATCAGAAGCTGGGGGATCGTAGTGTCATGTCTGCTGTTGTAAGTTTACATTATGTTATAAGGCCTACAATTTTCAACCTGTCCTTCAACCAATACGCTCGGATAGGTTGTTTGTCCAAATCCCTGAAATACGACCCATCAGAGCGTATACTACAATTGCACCCCTATCGGCAAAAGATCGTTTTCATAATAATGTTTTGTACTCTTGTATTTGCAGTCTTGGATTTGCAGTCTGGTTTGCTTGCATAAACAACCTATATGGTTGTTTTTTGTTGGAGGACAGGCTCACAATTTTATTTTAATTGATAAATTGTTGTGGTTTCTTTTTCTTTTTTTATTGCTATACCTTTTTAAGTCTAAAATAAAGTTTAAATTAAAGTATTTGTACATAGATTGCAAATTACCATTTGATATAAAAATATCTATTGCAACTAATTTTCTGTATACTTTCAGGAATTTCTTTTATTAATCTTAGCTTATTGTTTTTGCAGTTTATGTAAACCTTTGTTTTCTATCTTTGGCTCTCATCCTTAGGTTGCCATGGTGGCAGATGTGGGCGGCACAAGTATAGATGACGCAACGAGAAGAATGATGAAATACGTCTTTTCAAATGAGCTGGCATTGGAGTACAATTTGTTTGGCCGTCATGGGAAAAAAAAGTTTAAAGATTTGCGTATTTTCAACGCTGTGTATGGTAAGTAAATTAACTAAGTAAAAACTTCAGTTGTTAATAATGATCTTAAATTTGATGGTGACAATTTACAATAAGTTTACATTGGTTAATGCATTAACTACTATCAGCTAACAGTGAGCAATGCTTTTGTTAGGGTATTGTTCATTATTTAATGAAAACACAACTAACCATTGTTAATTCATATTAGCTCAGGTTCATTAAACTATACTGTATTAACAGCTAAAATGTTTTATTTTGGTTATGTATTAGTAAATGTTGTTCATTAACATGAACTAAGATTAATAAATGCTTTAGAAGTATTTGTCATTGTTATAAAGGTAATTAACTAACAAAAAATAGAACGTTATTGTAAAGTGTTACTAATTTCATTTTAAAATCTGCAGACAGAATGTCTGCTGTTACAGTATAATTATTTACTGAATTCCATACCTTCCAGTTTCCTCCCCACATGCCTACTTAATCCTGTAAAGCCCGACATATGAAAATAATAGTCTGAATTGAGTCATCCATAATGTGATTATCTGCCGCTACTGATCCGCGGCAAATTGATCAGACCATCCCTATTTGTAAAATTAATTTGTTTGTATTAAACATTAATTTGTTTTTGCAGAGGCTCTTAAGAACAACCCCCTGACATCAAAGGTCAACCAGCAAGAAGCTGAGAGGGCACTGTCAAAATGGTTTACTGGAGCAAGAGACAGAGGAGGACAAAGGGCATCAAGAATGCACCAAAAGATGGCTGCAGTTTAAATTTGACTGAAAAGGTTATAAGGTTATAAGTAGCTGCATCTAGCTGTTGTAGTTATTGTATTTTTTTCTGTCAATCGTGTTCTCAAATATGGTGGGTTGGCAGCTTTCCCAAACACTCATGGCTGGTTCTAAAATAGTTTTGTGCCATTGTGACATAAACATGACATGATGGTTAGTTAAATAAAGCTGGATTTTGAACATATTTCAGTCTCACTGTGTTCTCTACTGCTTAAAAACTTGTATGTGTGGTGTTGCTTCTCATTTAGATGGAACCCAGATGATCCTTAGTTGGGCCACATGCATATGATTCCTAGTTGGGCCCCACCTACAGCCCTGTGAAATCCTGCATAAAACCTAAATGAGTAAGTTGCTTGGGCCAACATGGAACCCGTGAACAAACCCACTTTCAGCCCATATTTCAGCCCATGCAGTAACCTTGTAGTACCCACAAAAAAAAAATACTAAAGCTGGGACCACGATGGGTCTTATTACATTTTGCCCAGTAAGGAGCCCAACTGTTTATAAGTGCCATTCTATATGAAACCCATGTGGGCAGTTGGCATGGGGCCATTATTGAACCTGCAGAAAATCCCATACAGAGCCCATTTTTCAGCCCATTTCAAACCAACATGGGCCCCACATACAAATATTGACAGCTTGGACCGAGCTGGGTTTTGTGCATGTTGCCCACTTGGGTCCCGTCTAGTACAAAGTGCAATCCTACATGAAATCCACCTGGGAAATAAACATAGGGCCATTATGGAACCCACGGACAATCCCATACAGAGCCCATTTTTCAGGCCATTTCAAAACCACAGGGCCCCGCATACAAATGTCAACTGGGTTAAAGCTGGGATCGAGATGGGTCTTGTGCATGTTGCCCACTTGGGTACCACCTAGTACCAAGTGCAATCCTACATGAAATCCATCTGGGCAATTAACATGGGGCCATTATGTAACCCACGGACAATCCCACACAGAGCCCATTTTTCAGCCCATTTCAAAACCACATGGGCCCCACATACAAATGTTGACTCGGATAAAGCTGGGACCAATATGGGTTTTGTGCATGTTGCCCACTTGGGTCCCAACTAGTACCAAGTACAATCCTACATGAAATTCATCTGGGCAATTAACATGGGGCCATTATGTAACCCGCGGACAATCCTACATGGGGCCCATTTTTCAGCCCATTTCACAACCATATGGGCCCCACATACAAATGTTGGCTGGGCTCTTTAATAATCCGCTTTTACATTTTCCCTCCGAGAAACTTCTGAAAACGCATTAAGGCGTTCACATTAATGTTAAAAAATCGCTACTGTGACCGTTGGCTCAAAAAGTTAACGGTAACATTATTTGAAAATGAGCCAGACTCTAGCTGCCCATAGACTGTATAAACGCAGTACCTTTTCAGTGTCACAGAATTAACAAAGTAGTATTTTTTGTCTAATTGAGCTGAAGTGAAATCGTAACGTTACCTCAGAGCCACAGATGTCGCTGGGATTATCCTCTTCTCTCTCTCTGGGTGGCTAAAAGAGACGAATACTGGGCACGCGCACACAGATAAGCGCGGCATCGGCCCGCGGTCGTGAACCAACTCAGGGCCGACGACTGATGAGCTGGAGAACAGAGCACTGACCAAATTATATCGGCCTCCGCCAGGCCGATGTTTTATAGATGTTTTAGGTATAGAGGCCGACGTTTCGATATTGGGCCGACGTCGGCCAGACGTACATGTGCTGTCTGGGTAGTATTGATCTGTGAGCTGAACAGATTTACTGTTACATCCATGAGATTATGTAAATTAAAATAAATATAATGTCACAGGATGTCATAGGTCAGTATCAAATGAGTTTGAAATTATTATTTGCAGCACAAATAAGGTTTTTTTAGGATTTTTAAAAATCCCTAAAACTGTCAGAAAAAGGTTAAGGCCTAAGCTATTTCTATGTGAGTGGCTAATTTTATTTTTGTTTTTATAATTGTAATACACAAACTATGAAATTATACAAAATGTATAAAAAGATAAATAAATAAATACGCACACATTAAAAAAGCAGCCAAGTCGAATGAGTTTCCTTTTTTATATAGATTAAAATTGAAGACAGAAACAAGTGGTAAATGTGGTCACTTTAATATTCAAATCCAGTAGATCCAGTTTATGTTCACGTGGCTGTTTTCGTTTATAGTCGCCAAGCTATTATGTGTTTTGAAATAATCTTGTCCGTTATGTGTTCGTTCGTACGACGAAAGCCAGAATCCTGCAGCTCGAGAGATATGTTATTCTGCCAGTCGCGCTTTCAAATAGTCTTGCACACTTAAACAGGTCACAAACACCTGCATTTAGCTCTTGTTGTGTTACAATGGGTTTATTGTGTGCATTTGTGGTAATATTTTATTTAAAAAAGCTCTTAAACAAGAATAAATTCGTTTGTTTTGAGCTGGACACTGTACGCGCTGATCGGAGGCGGTGATTTCAGATAGGCAGCTGCAAATATTTCATTTTCACACAAACAGTTCAAAAACATCTTAATTTAGCTCTTGGTGTGTTCTAATTGGTTGATTGTGTGATATCGCTGTAATAATTTATTTTTAAAAGCTTTAAAACAGGAATAAATTCGTTTTCTCTGAGCTCTTTACTCCAGACGCTCGTGGTCACAGCGGTGATTCATCTCTCCTATTTCTCACGTATCTCTGGCCAGAAATAATTTATCCATGAGCCCTGAACCGGTAATAATCAGATATGTTGGTTTAGCTTGTCAGTGTGAATTAAATCTAAGTATTTGTTTGTATTTTTAACCGATTTAAAAGTGAAAGTAAAAGTCCGGGAATTGAACCTGTAGGGGCGCTATTTCTCTCAGACAATGGAAGTCTGAAGCACATATACTCAAACAGAGGGACAGAGTGAGATGAGATGTCTGACAGTTTTTTTAATTTTCTGTTATCCATACAGTGTTGTAAAGTCGTGAAACTATGCATATTTCCTCAGAATGACTTTTTCATCTGTATGAAAAAATTATTTGACGTGTTTGGAAGCTGCAATTTAAAAATACAATAATGATTCCCTTTGTAAGGTCATTTAAAAAAATCACCACGGCAAAACCATTCAAGCTATCCAAAATCCATTCACAATTTAAGTTCCTATCAGAAATACTGATGTGTGTTCAGAGTTTTGTGAAATTCTAAGTATGTTATTTGCCTCAAAATCACCTGAGAAGTATTCCAGTTTGACATGTTGCCACGGCAACAATTTTTTAGATATCAATATCCCCCTTGCAGATTTATATCAGCTGTGTTTTAACATTATTCTGATGAAGTTTGAAGCAAATCGAGTAATAATAAGATGCTGAATTCAAATCATTTTGAAAATGACACACTTCCTTCTGCCAGTTGGTGGCGCTATAACTTTGACTCCTAATAGTCACATATATGCGATCGACATCATACAACGAATAATCTGATGAAGTTTGATTAAAATCAGGAAATGTATGTGGATGGTATTAGACACTTCCTGTTTCTAATTTCTCGCCATAATTTCAACGCCTCGCCACGAGCAAACCTTTCGAGATATCAAAAATCCCCTGGCAATTTTTCATCCCCAGTGTCTTGAGATCATGTTGACCGAGTTTGGCGGCAATCGAGAAAAAATCCTATGACAAGTATTTCAAATTCCAGAGCATGCGCTTTTTACATAACTCTAAATAGCTGACTTCCTGTTGGGTGGAGCCTATGACATGCAATACGAAAGTTGTTCGGCACGATGAGATCTATATGTGTACTGAGTTTCATATGAATATGTGCAAGTATGTGTGAGCTATACATCAAAATTTTTGACTGTGTTCCAGGGGGCGCCGTAGAGCCCCTGTGCCACGCCCGGGTCCCAGCCTCTGCAGGCTCCTAAAGGCCACAGATTCCAAAGTGTGCGCAAATTTTCAAGAGTTTTTGAGTATGTTAAGGACCCCAAAAGCCCCCACAACTTTGACGAAAAATTTTAATACTAAACCCTAAATAGCCAACTTCCTGTTGGGCGGAGCCTATGATATGCAATACAAAAGTTGTTTGGATTGATGAGATTTATATGTGTACCGAGTTTCATACGTCTACGAGCAAGAATGTATGATATATGGCCCTCCATATTCCAGGGGGCGCTGTAGAGCCCCTGTGCCACGCCCGTGTATCAGTCTCTGCCCGGCCCTAATGGCCGCAGGTTCCAATCTGTGTGCCAATTTTCAAGACTTTTTAAGCACGTTAAGGGCCCCAAAAGCCCCCGAGACGTTGGAAAAAAATAATAATAAATATAGCTGCAAGCAGCGATGGCGGGCTCAAGCCACCAATGCCATCACCACCCCGGTGGCATCAGGTAAACTGTGTCCAGTGGGCACATGCATTCACAATATCCCTCTGGCAGTGAGGTTTTAAATGATATGGCGGTTAAAGGGTTAATCCGAATCATCTAGACTTTAAAATCACATTCACAGAACAATATATATATATATATATATATATATATATATATATATATATATATATATATATATATATATATATATATATATATTTAGTAACACTTTACAATAAGATTTCATTTATAAACATTATGTTAACATGAACAATATTTATATAGCATTCATTTATGTCAGTTAATATTCCAAACTTAAACATTAAAACATTGTTTTATTGTGATTTTTTCCAAGCACATTTTACCAATTCCAAACCATATCAATCTTAATAACTACCATTATTTTTTATTTAATCATTTATGAGTGCTATACAATAGTCCAGGAAAGCTGGAAGAGAAAAACTCCTTATATTCATGTGTGCAGAATCATTAGGCATGTTTTCTTTTACAGATGAAATGCGCTAAAAAAGAGTTTTAACTCAAACTGTTTAAACTCAAAGTCGAAAATTATGAAATACCCATGAGAAATATCAAACACAAATGCAATACAGAAATGGATAAGTTAAGACTTGACCATTGTACAAAAATGCTGACTGGGTCATGAAGTCAGAAAAGAAGAAGAAAAAAAAACAGGTCAAGAAGAACTGACAAAAATAATTGATAAATAATTAGGAATTAATGTGAAGATTAATTTTTAGTCAATTCTGCAAGACAGACTTTCAGGAAAGGAGGTGGAATAAAAATGAGCTCCTAAATCTTAATCCCGGATTCTGGAAGATATATTCTTCAAACCATCGGACAAGAGGAGGTGGTGCTGGTCCTTCACAAGTCACTCTAATCTGTTCATAAAGCCTATATATAAAGTCTTAATATATAGTTTTCACAATACTTCATGGTATTCTAATTAAATCATTTTTTGGAATCTTTGATTTCTCAGAACCTGACACATTGTAATTCTGAGACTCCAGGAAAGTGGCAGTTCTGTAAAATGTTGGCACTGGAGACTAAATGCTCCCTGATAGTTTCACACCTAATTCACTTAACACACACACACACACACACACACACACACAACACACACACACACACACACACATTACCCACAGTGACAGAGGGACAGAGTGACATCAGATGTTTGATAGTTTTTTAATTTTCTATCATCCATATAGTGTTGTATAGTCATGAAACCATGCATATTTCCTCAGAATGACTTGTCTTCTATGTGTACATTTTTTTGAAGCGTTTAGAAGCTGCACTTAAAAAAATAAAAGACATTTACTGGTTACTTTTTTACTGTTATTTCAAAAAATCACCACGACAAAACCATTCAAGCCATTCAAAATTCATCCCCACCTGTACTGTAAGATAAATTCTTTAAACAGTGGTAAAAAAGGATGTGGTGCTGAACCTTCAAGAGTCACTCAAAACGTATCTGTCCATAAGGCCTATAAAGAATTATTCTTAATATACAGTTCACAATACTTCAGCTTCTTATTCTAATTAAGTGAGGGTCATTTTATCAGTAAAATGCATAAAATTAATATTATTTTTCTTTGAAAGATTTCTATAAATGATTTAAATCATACTTGTTTCTACAATAATTATTTAAAAGTGATCCTATAGCTCCATCTGGTGGCCATTATTGGTACTAAGAATTGCAAGCTTGATTTATATGTTATGATAGTTTTAATTCTATGCTGGCTCTTGAAAATGATAAAGCTATGAAACTTACTGTGCTTCCTTCAAATGATGATTTCTAGGTATATAAAAAATTATGAAGATATAGTAAAATAACTATTGTATTTTTTATGTTACTTTAATAAATCGCTATGGCCCACACCATTTAAGGTATCCTAAACCCATTCGAAATTTAACATCTTCAGTATATTGGCTTCATGTTAAAAAAGTTTGGTGTGAACTACTTTTGTCTTCTTGGAGGAGAATGAATTCATTTACAGGCTGAGTTTATCATAAATCCACAATAACATTTCTGAGTTCTGTATCAATCTGTGTTGTTGTTTGTTTATTTTAATTTTTTTATTTTTCATAGGAAGATAACTGACCCTTTACTCTCCTTTTTAATAAATGTGCTTATAAACCAAGAACAAGCTATTTATAGCTGTATTTATAAACTGCTTACTACTGACTATTAATATTGGGACAAGGCTTTATGAAGCATGGACTGACTATTTACAAATGAGTGCAGTTATTATAAAGTGTTATCAATGCATTTGCTAATGTTAACAAATTAAATATTATTTTACAGTGTTATCAAATCCCTTAAATGATTTGTGAGTGTTTTGTAATGATTTTATTGACCTATAAGCATTTGTGAAAGTTCTGCTTGCATTACAGCTTAGTCTTGATCTGTGAGCTGAACAGATTTACTGTTACATCCATGAGATTATGTAAATTCAAATAAACATCATGTCACAGGATGTCAGAGGTCAGTATCAAATTAGTTTGAAATTATTATTTGCAGCACAAATAAGGTTTTTTAGGATTTTTAAAAATCCCTAAAACTGTCAGAAAAGGATAAGGCCCAAGATTTCTATGTGAGTGGCTAAATTTGTTTGTTTTTATAACTATAATGCATAAACTATGAAACTATACAAAATGCATAAAAAAGTACAAGTTATTCTTTTCCAATGTTTTTTTTTTTATTTAATTTTTTTTTTTTTTTTTTTTCTTTTTTTTGGATTTACATTTTAAAAAATTAGCCTATGGCTATCATTCTAAACAGCTTGAATAAAACCTGTCAATATTTATTATAGACCACTGTAACTGTGTATAATCTAACAAACAAGTTTATTATGAAAATAAAAGCGTGTACACCAGATAAATTGCACGATAAAGAAATGGCTAACAATAGTATAATAGAGCATGTTTTAGGTTTTTAGGCGTTTAAATACGTACACACATTAAAAAAGCAGCCAAGATGAATGAGTTTAATTTTTTATATAGATTAAATTAAAGACAGAAGCAGCTGGTATATGCGGTCACTTAATATTAAAATCCAGTAGATCCACTTCAGATTTATTTCTCAACAGTTTATGTTCACGTGGCTGTTTTCGTTTATATTCGCCAAGCTATTATGTATTTTGAAATAATCTTGTCCGTGATGTGTTCGTTCTTACGACGAATCCTGCAGCTCGAGAGATCAATGTTATTCTGCCAGTCGCGCTTTCAAATAGTCTTGCACACATAAACGGGTCACAAACACCTGCATTTAGCTCGTGTTGTGTTATAATGGATGTATTGTGTGCATTTATGGCAATAATTTATTTTAAAAAGCTCTTAAACAAGAATAAATTTGTTAGTTTTGAACTTGTGACACTGCATGTGCGCGCTGATCAGAGGCAGTGATTTCATATAGGCAGCTGCAAATATTTCATTTTCACACAAACAGTTCAAAAACATCTTAATTTAGCTCTTGGTGTGCTCTAATTGGTGAATTGCGTGATATCGCTGCAATACTTTATTTTTAATAGCTATAAAACAAGAATAAACTCGTTTTTTCTGAGCTCATCATTCCACACGCTCCTGCTCAGAGCAGTGATTCATCTCTCGTGTTTCTCACGTATCACTGAGCACATATCAATTATTAATGAGCCCTGACCTGATAATAATCATATATGTTGGTTTAGCTTGTCAGTGTGAATTAAATCCAAGTATTTATTTGTATTTTAACCGATTTAAAAGTGAAACCAAAAGACAGTCTCCTCCCTTTTTTAGTCCGGTAATTGCACCTGTAGGGGCGCATTTTCTCTCAGACAATGTAAGTCTAAGCACACACAGTCAAACAGATGGACAGAGTGAGATGAGATGTCTGACAGTTTTTTTTTAATTTTCTGTTATCCATACAGTGTTGTAAAGTCATGAAACTATGCATATTTACTCAGAATAACTTTTTTTCTGTTTGAAAAAAGGTTTTGAAGTGTTTGGAATTTAAAAATGCAGGAAAATTAATAATTCCATCTTTACTGTCATTTAAAAAAATCACCACGACAAAACCATCCAAGCTATCCAAAACCCGTTCACAATTTAAGTTCCTCAATGTTTTTTCAACATGTAGACAAAGTTTGGTGTGTATAGTGTTACTCTCCTCTGAGCAGTATGCATTAATTCACAGCTAAATGTAAAAAACAATCCACATTCAAATCAAAATAGCCGACTTCCTGTTGGTCGTAGCTGATGACTGTGAATTAGAAAGTTGTCCATCTTGATAAGAACAATTTTTGTACTGAGTTTGGTGTCTGTAGCTAAAACTAACCCCCCCACTTTTGACAAAAGGTGGCGCTATAGAGTGCCTCTTCCACGCCCTCTTATGAAATTGTGCCAGTGTCTAGCTGTCACTAATACTGATATGTGTTCTGAGTTTGATGAAATTCTAAGCATGTTATATGCCTCAAAATCACCTGAGAAGTATTCCAGTTTGACATGTTGCCACGGCAACAATATTTTTAGATATCAATATCCCCCTTGCAGATTTATATCGGCTGTGTTTTAACATTATTCTGATGAAGTTTGAAGCAAATCGAGTAAAAATAAGATGCTGAATTCAAAGCATTTTGAAAATGACACACTTCCTGCTGCCAGTTGGTGGCGCTATAACTTTGACTCCTAATAGTCACATATATGCGATCGACATCATACAATGAATAATCTGATGAAGTTTGATTAAAATTAGGAAATGTATGTGGATGGTATTAGACACTTCCTGTTTCTCAATTCTCGCCATAAATTCAACGCCTCGCCACGAGCAAACCGTTCGAGATATCAAAAATCCCCTGGCAATTTTTCATCCCCAATGTCTTGAGATCATGTTGACCGAGTTTGGCGGCAATCGAGTAAAAAACCTATGACAAGTATTTCAAATTCCAGAGCATGTGCTTTTTACATAACTCTAAATAGCTGACTTCCTGTTGGGCGGAGCCTATGATATTCAATATGAAAGTTGTTTGGCACAATGAGATCTATATGTGTACTGAGTTTCATATGAATATTGGCAAGTATGTGTGAGCTATACATCAACATTTCTGACTGTGATCCAGGGGGCGCCGTAGAGCCCCTGTGCCACGCCCGGGTCCCAGCTTCTGCAGGCTCCTAAAGGCCACAGATTCCAAAGTGTGTGCAAATTTTCAAGAGTTTTTGAGTATGTTAAGGACCCCAAAAGCCCCCACAACTTTGACGAAAAATATGATTACTAAACCCAAAATAGCCAACTTCCTGTTGGGCGGAGCCTATGACATGCAGTACGAAAGTTGTTTGGTTTGATGAGATCTACATGTGTACCGAGTTTCGTGTGTCTACGTGCAAGTATGTATGATATATGGCCCTCAGTATTCCAGGGGGCGCTGTAGAGCCCCTGTGCCACGCCCGTGTATCAGTCTCTGCCCGGCCCTAATGGCCGCAGGTTCCAATGTGTGTGCCAATTTTCAAGACTTTTTAAGCATGTTAAGGACCCCAAAAGCCCCCGAAACCTTGGAAAAAAATTAGAAGAATAAATAATAATAATAAATATAGCTGCAAGCAGCGATGGCGGGCTCAAGCCACCAATGCCATCGCCACCCCGGTGGCATCAGGTAAACTGTGCCCAGCGGGCACATGCATTCACAATATCCCTCTGGCAGTGAGGTTTTAAAGGATATGGCAGTTAAAGGGTTAATCCGAATCATCTAGACTTTAAAATCACATTCACAGAACAATATATATATGTATATAACTTTAGTAACACTTTACAATAAGATTCCATTTATAAACATTATGTTAACATGAACAATATTTATATAGCATTCATTCACGTCAGTTAATATTCCAAACTTAAACATTAAAACATTGTTTTATTGTGATTTTTTTCCAAGCATATTTTACCAATTCCAAACCATATCAATCTTAATAACTACCATTATTTTTTATTTAATCATTTATGAGTGCTATACAATAGTCCACGAAAGCTGGAAGAGAAAAACAGGTCAAGAAGAACTGACAAAAAGAATTGCAAAATAATTAGGAATTAATGTGAAGATTAATTTTTAGTCAATTCTGCAAGACAGACTTTCAGGAAAGGAGGTGGAATAAAAATGAGCTCCTAAATCTTAATCCTGGATTCTGGAAGATATATTCCTCAAACCATCGAACAAGAGGAGGTGGTGCTGGTCCTTCACGAGTCACTCTAATCTGTTTATTAAGCCTATATATAAAGTCTTAATATATAGTATTTCACAATACTTCATGGTATTCTAATTAAATCATTTTTTGGAATTTTAAGTCTCTCAGAGCCTGACACCGAGTAATTCTGGAGACTCCAGGAAAGTGGCAGTTCTGTAAAATGTTGGCGCTGGAGACTAAATGCTCCCTGATAGTTTCACACCTAATTCACTTAACACACACACACACACACACACATACACACACACACACACACATTACCCACAGTGACAGTGGGACTGAGTGACATCAGATGTATGATAGTTTTTTAATTTTCTATCATCCATATAGTGTTGTATAGTCATGAAACTATTGTAATGAGACCAGTCATTCTGAGGAAATATGCCTCAGAATGACTTGTCTTCTATGTGTACATTTTTTTGAAGTGTTTAGAAGCTGCACTTTAAAAAAATAAAAAGACATTTACTGGTTCCTTTTTTTACTATTATTTCAAAAAATCACCACGACAAAACCATTCAAGCTATCCAAAATTCATTCAAACCTGTTCTGTAAGATTAATTCTTTAAACAGTGGTAAAAGAGGATGTGGTGCTGATCCTTCAAGAGTCACTCAAAACATATCTGTCCATAAAGCCTATAAAGAATTATTCTTAATATACAGTTCACAATACTTCAGCTTGTTATTCTAATTAAGTGAGGGTCATTTTATCAGTAAAATTCCTAAAATACATATTATTTTATTTCGAAAGATTTCTATAAATGATTTAAATCATACTCGTTTCTACAATAATTATTTAAAAGTAATCCTATAGCTCCCTCTGGTGGCCATTATAGGTACTAAGAATTGCAAGCTTGATTTATAAGTTATGATAGTTTTAATTTTATGCTGGCTCTTGAAAATGATAAAGCTATGAAACTTAATGTGCTTCCTTCAAATGAGGACTTCTACTTATATAAAAAAATTATGAAGAGTTAGAATGAAAATTTTTAAAGATATAGTAAAATAACTATTGTTTTTTTTTTATGTTACTTTAATAAATCTCTATGGCAACACCATTTAAGCTATCCTTAACCCATTCACAATTTAACATCTCAGTATATTGGCATCATGTTGAAAAAGGAGTATGGAGTAGTATGAGGAGGAGTATGAATTCATTTACAGGCTGATTTTATCATAAATCCACAATAACATTTCTGAGTTCTGTATCAATCTGTGTTGTTGTTTGTTTATTTTTATCTTTTATTTTTCATAGGAAGATAACTGACCCTTTACTCTCCTTTTTAATAAATGTGCTTATAAACCAAGGACAAGCTATTTATAGCTGTATTTATGAACTGCTTACTCCTGACTATTAATATTGGGACAAGGCTTTATAAAGCATGAACTGACTATTTACTAATGAGTGCAGTTATTATAAAGTGTTATCAATGCATTTGCTAATGTTAACAAATTAGACATTATTTTACAGTGTTATCAAATCCTTAAATGACTCATAAGCATTTGTGAAAGTTCTGCTTGCATTACAGCTTAGTATTGATCTGTGAGCTGAACAGATTTACTGTTACATCCATGAGATTATGTAAATTCAAATAAATATAATGTCACAGGATGTCATAGGTCAGTATCAAATGAGTTTGAAATTATTATTTGCAGCACAAATAAGGTTTTTTTTAGGATTTTTAAAAATCCCTAAAACTGTCAGAAAAAGGATAAGGCCTAAGCTATTTCTATGTGAGTGGCTAAATTTATTTTTGTTTTTATAATTGTAATACACAAACTATGAAATTATACAAAATGTATAAAAAGGTAAATAAATAAGTACGCACACATTAAAAAAGCAGCCAAGTCGAATGAGTTTCCTTTTTTATATATATAGATTAAAATTGAAGACAGAAGCAAGTGGTAAATGTGGTCACTTTAATATTCAAATCCAGTACGTTCGTACAACGAAAGGCAGAAACCTGCAGCTCAAGAGATATGTTATTCTGCCAGTCGCACTTTCAAATAGTCTTGCACACTTAAACTGGTTACAAACACCTGCAGTTAGCTCTTGTTGTGTTATAATTGGTGTATTGTGTGCATCGGTGGCAATATTTTATTTAAAAAAGCTCTTAAACAAGAATAAATTCGTTTGTTTTCAGCTCGTAACACTACGCGCTGATCGGAGCGGTGATTTCAGATAGGCAGCCGCAAATATTTCATTTTCACACAAACAGTTCAAAAACATCTGAATTTAGCTCTTGGTGTGTTTTAATTGGTGAATTGTGTGATATCGCTGCAATATTTTATTTGTAAAAGCTATAAAACAAGAATAAACTCGTTTTTTCTGAGCTCGTCATTCCACACGCTCATGCTCAGAGCAGTGATTCATCTCTTGTGTTTCTCACGTATCACTGACCACACATCAATTATTAATGAGCCCTGACCCGGTAATAATCAGATATGTTGGTTTAGCTTGTCAGTGTGAATTAAATCTAAGTATTTATTTGTATTTTAACCAATTTAAAAGAGAAACTAAAACTCCGGTAATTGCACCTGTAGGGGCGCAATTTCTCTCAGACAATGGAAGTCTAAGCACATACACTCAAACAGAGGGACAGAAGTGAGATGAGATGTCTGAGAGTTTTTTAATTTTCTGTTATCCATACAGTGTTGTAAAGTCATGAAACTATCCATATTTACTCAGAATGACTTTTTGTCTGTATGAAAAAAGGTTTTGAAGTGTTTGGAATTTAAAAATGCAGGAAAATTAATAATTCCATTTTTAATGTCATTTTAAAAAAATCACCACGACAAAACCGTTCAAGCTATCCAAAATCTATTGGCAATTTAAGTTGTTTAAAATGTTTTGGCATCATGTAGACAAAGTTTGGTGTGTATAGTGTTACTCTCCTCTGAGCAGTATGCATTAATTCACAGCTAAATGTAAAAAAAAAATCCACATTCAAATCAAAATAGCTGACTTCCTGTTGATCGTAGCTGATGACTGTGAATTAGAAAGTTGTCCGTCTTGATGAGAAGAATTTTTGTACCGAGTTTGGTGTCTGTAGCTAAAACTAACCCCCCCACTTTTGACAAAAGGTGGCGCTATAGAGTGCCTCTTCCACGCCCTCTTATGAACTTTTGCCAGTGTTTAGTTATCATAAATACTGATATGTGTTCTGAGTTTGATGAAATTCTAAGCATGTTATATGCCTCAAAATCACCTGAGAAGTATTCCAGTTTAACATGTTGCCACGGCAACAATATTTTTAGATATCAATATCCCCCCAGCAGATTTATATAGGCTGTGTTTTAACATTATTCTGATGAAGTTTGAAGCAAATTGAGTAATAATAAGATGCTGAATTCAAAGCATTTTGAAAATGACACACTTCCTGCTGCCAGTTGGTGGCGCTATAACTTTGACTCCTAATAGTCACATATATGTGATCGACATCATACAAAGAATAATCTGATGAAGTTTGATTAAAATCAGGAAATGTATGTGGATGGTATTAGACACTTCCTGTTTCTCATTTCTCGCCATAATTTCAACACCTCGCCACGAGCAAACCGTTCGAGATATCAAAAATCCCCTGGCAATTTTTCATCCCCAATGTCTTGAGATCATGTTGACCGAGTTTGGTGGCAATCCGCAAAAAAACCTATGACAAGTATTTCAAATTCCAGAGCATGCGCTTTTTACATAACTCTAAATAGCTGACTTCCTGTTGGGCGGAGCCTATGACATGCAATACGAAAGTTGTTCAGCACGATGAGATCTATATGTGTACTGAGTTTCATATGCATATGTGTGATAATGTGTGAGCTATACATCAACATTTCTGACTGTGATCCAGGGGGCGCCGTAGAGCCCCTGTGCCACGCCCGGGTCCCAGCCTCTGCAGGCTCCTAAAGGCCACAGATTCCAAAGTGTGCGCAAATTTTCAAGAGTTTTTGAGTATGTTAAGGACCCCAAAAGCCCCCACAACTTTGACGAAAAATATGAATACTAAACCCTAAATAACCAACTTCCTGTTGGGCGGAGCCTATGACATGCAGTACGAAAGTTGTTTGGTTTGATGAGATCTACATGTGTACCGAGTTTCGTGTGTCTACGTGCAAGTATGTATGATATATGGCCCTCAGTATTCCAGGGGGCGCTGTAGAGCCCCTGTGTCACGCCCGTGTATCTGTCTCTGCCCAGCCCTAATGGCCGCAGGTTCCAAGGTGTGTGCCAATTTTCAAGAGTTTTCGAGCATGTTAAGGACCCCAAAAGCCCCCGTAACGTTGGAAAAAAATAATAATAATAATAAAAAATAATCCTAAGGAAAACAATAGGGCTCTCGCCCTCCAGGCTTGAGCCCTAATAACAAATAATCCTAAGGAAAACAATAGGGCTCTCGCCCTCCAGGCTTGAGCCCTAATAATAATAAATATAGCTGCAAGCAGCGATGGCGGGCTCAAGCCACCAATGCCATCACCACCCCGGTGGCATCAGGTAAACTGTGTCCAGCGGGCACATGCATTCACAATATCCCTCTGGCAGTGAGGTTTTAAAGGATATGGCGGTTAAAGGGTTAATCCGAATCATCTAGACTTTAAAATCACATTCACAGAACAATATATATATATATATATATATATATATATATATATATATATATATATATATGTATGTATATATATATATATATATATATATATATATATATGTATATACATATATATTTAGTAACACTTTACAATAAGATTTCATTTATAAACATTATGTTAACATGAACAATATTTATATAGCATTCATTCATGTCAGTTAATATTCCAAACTTAAACATTAAAACATTGTTTTATTGTGATTTTTTTCCAAGCACATTTTACCAATTCCAAACCATATCAATCTTAATAACTACCATTATTTTTTATTTAATCATTTATGATTAAAAGAAAAACTCCTTATATTCATGTGTGCAGAATCATTAGGCATGTTTTCTTTTACAGATGAAATGCGCTAAAAAAGAGTTTTAACTCAAACTGTTTTAACTCAAAGTCGAAAATTATGAAATACCCGTGAGAAATATCAAACACAAATGCAATACAGAAATGGATAAGTTAAGACTTGACCATTGTACAAAAATGCTGACTGGGTCATGAGGTTAGAAAAGAAGAAGAAAAAAAAACAGGTCAAGAAGAACTGACAAAAATAATTGCAAAATAATTAGGAATTAATGTGAAGATTAATTTTTAGTCAATTCTGCAAGACAGACTTTCAGGAAAGGAGGTGGAATAAAAATGAGCTCCTAAATCTTAATCCCGGATTCTGGAAGATATATTCCTCAAACCGTCGAACAAGAGGAGGTGGTGCTGGTCCTTCACGGGTCACTCTAATCAGTTCATAAAGCCTATATATAAAGTCTTAATATATAGTATTTCACAATACTTCATGGTATTCTAATTAAATCATTTTTTGGAATCTTAGATCTCTCAGAACCTGACACAGAGTAATTCTGAGACTCCAGGAAAGTGGCAGTTCTGTAAAATGTTGGCACTGGAGACTAAATGCTCCCTGATAGTTTCACACCTAATTCACTTAACACACACACAAACACACACACACACATTACCCACAGTGACAGAGGGACAGAGTGACATCAGATCTATGATAGTTTTTTAATTTTCTATCATCCATATAGTGTTGTATAGTCATGAAACTATGCATATTTCCTAAGAATGACTTGTCTTCTATGTGTACATTTTTTTTTAAGTGTTTAGAAGCTGCACTTAAAAAAATAAAAGACATTTACTGGTTACTTTTTTACTGTTATTTCAAAAAATCACCACGACAAAACCAGTCAAGCTATCCAAAATTCATTCGCACCTGTACTGTAAGATACATTCTTTAAACAGTGGTAAAAGAGGATGTGGTGCTGATCCTTCAAGAGTCACTCAAAACTTATCTGTCCATAAAGAATTATTCTTAATATACAGTTCACAATACTTCAGCTTGTTATTCTAATAAAGTGAGGGTCATTTTATCAGTTAAATACATAAAATTCATATTATTTTTCTTTGAAAGATTTCTATAAATGATTTAAATCATACTTGTTTCTACAATAATTATTTAAAAGTGATCCTATAGCTCCATCTGGTGGCCATTATTGGTACTAAGAATTGCAAGCTTGATTTATATGTTATGATAGTTTTAATTTTATGCTGGCTCTTGAAAATGATAAAGCTATGAAACTTACTGTGCTTCCTTCAAATGATGACTTCTAGGTATATAAAAATTTATGAAGAGTTGGAATTAAAAATTTTAAAGATATAGTAAAATAACTATGGTATTTTTTTATGTTACTTTAATAAATCTCTATGGCCACACCATTTAAGGTATCCTAAACCCATTCGAAATTTAACATCTTCAGTATATGGCTTCATGTTAAAAAAGTTTGGTGTGAACTACTTGTGTCTTCTTGGAGGAGAATGAATTCATTTACAGGCTGAGTTTATCATAAATCCACAATAACATTTCTGAGTTCTGTATCAATCAGTGTTGTTGTTTGTTTATTTTTATTTTTTTTTTATTTTTCATAGGAAGATAACTGACCCTTTACTCTCCTTTTTAATAAATGAGCTATTTATAGCTGTATTTATAAACTGCTTACTACTGACTATTAATATTGGGACAAGGCTTTATGAAGCATGAACTGACTATTTACTAATGAGTGCAGTTATTATAAAGTGTTATCAATGCATTTGCTAATGTTAACAAATTAGACATTATTTTACAGTGTTATCAAATCCCTTAAATGATTTGTAAGTGTTTTGTAATGATTTTATTGACCTACAAGCATTTGTGAAAGTTCTGCTTGCATTACAGCTTAGTCTTGATCTGTGAGCTGAACAGATTTACTGTTACATCCATGAGATTATGTAAATTCAAATAAATATCATGTCACAGGATGTCAGAGGTCAGTATCAAATTAGTTTGAAATTATTATTTGCAGCACCAATAAGGTTTTTTAGGATTTTTAAAAATCCCTAAAACTGTCAGAAAAGGATAAGGCCTAAGATTTCTATGTGAGTGGCTAAATTTGTTTGTTTTTATAACTATAATGCATAAACTATGAAACTATACAAAATGTATAAAAAAGTACAAGTTATTCTTTTCCAATGTTTTTTATTTATTTACAATTTTTTTTTTTTTTTTTTTGGGATTTACATTTTTTGCCTACGGCAATCATTATACACAGCTTGAATAAAACCTGTCAATATTTATTATAGACCACTATAACTGTGTATAATCTAACAAACAAGTTTATTATGAAAATAAAAGCGTGTACACCAGATAAATTGGACGATAAAGAAATTGCTAACAATAGTATAATAGAGCATGCTTTTGGTTTTTAGGCGTTTAGATGCAGAAATGGAAAAATCAAATGTAAAATCAAATGTAATTGATTTAATTAAATATAGATTAAGTCTTGTTAGAGCAAAATAATAAATAAATACGTACACACATTAAAAAAGCAGCCAAGATGAATGAGTTTAATTTTTTATATAGATTAAAAGTGAAGACAGAAGCAGCTGGTATATGCGGTCACTTAATATTAAAATCCAGTAGATCCACTTCAGATTTATTTCTCAACAGTTTATGTTCACGTGGCTGTTTTCGTTTATATTCGCCAAGCTATTATGTATTTTGAAATAATCTTGTCCGTGATGTGTTCGTTCTTACGACGAAAGGCAGAATCCTGCAGCTCCAGAGATATATGTTATTCTGCCAGTCGCGCTTTCAAATAGTCTTGCACACTTAAACGGGTCACAAACACCTGCATTTAGCTCGTGTTGTGTTATAATGGATGTATTGTGTGCATTTATGGCAATAATTTATTTTGAAAAGCTCTTAAACAAGAATAAATTCGTTAGTTTTGAACTTGTGACACTGTGCGCGCTGATCGGAGGCGGTGATTTCAGATAGGCAGCCGCAAATATTTCATTTTCACACAAACAGTTCAAAAACATTTTAACTTAGCTCTTGGTGTGCTCTAATTGGTGAATTGTGTGATATCGCTGCAATACTTTATTTTAAATAGCTATAAAACAAGAATAAACTCGTTTTTTTCTGAGCTCATCATTCAACATGCTGGTGCTCAGAGCGGTGATTCATCTGTCGTGTTTCTCACGTATCACTGACCACACATCAATTATTATGAGCCCTGACCCGGTAATAATCATATATGTTGGTTTAGCTTGTCAGTGTGAATTAAATCCAAGTATTTATTTGTATTTTAACCGATTTAAAAGTGAAACAAAAAGACAGTCTCCTCCCTTTTTTAGTCCGGTAACTGCACCTGTAGGGGCGCTATTTCTCTCAGACAATGGAAGTCTAAGCACACACACTCAAACAGAGGGACAGAGTGATATGAGATGTCTGACAGTTTTTTAATTTTCTGTTATCCATACAGTGTTGTAAAGTCATGAAACTATGCATATTTACTCAGAATAACTTTTTTTCTGTATGAAAAAAGGTTTTGAAGTGTTTGGAATTTAAAAATGCAGGAAAATTAATAATTCCATCTTTATTGTCATTTAAAAAAATCCCCACGACAAAACCATCCAAGCTATCCAAAACCCATTCACAATTTAAGTTCCTCAATGTTTTTTCAACATGTACACCAAGTTTGGTGTGTATAGTGTTACTCTCCTCTGAGCAGTATGCATTAATTCACAGCTAAATGTAAAAAACAATCCACATTCAAATCAAAATAGCCGACTTCCTGTTGGTCGTAGCTGGTGACTGTGAATTAGAAAGTTGTCCGTCTTGATAAGAACAATTTTTGTACTGAGTTTGGTGTCTGTAGCTAAAACTAACCCCCCCACTTTTGACAAAAGGTGGCGCTATAGAGTGCCTCTTCCACGCCCTCTTATGAAATTTTGCCAGTGTCTAGCTGTCACTAATACTGATATGTGTTCTGAGTTTGATGAAATTCTAAGTATGTTATATGCCTCAAAATCACCTGAGAAGTATTCCAGTTTGACATGTTGCCACGGCAACAATATTTTTAGATATCAATATCCCCCCAGCAGATTTATATCGGCTGTGTTTTAACATTATTCTGATGAAGTTTGAAGCAAATCGTGTAAAAATAAGATGCTGAATTCAAAGCATTTTGAAAATGACACACTTCCTGCTGCCACTTGGTGGCGCTATAACTTTGACTCCTAATAGTCACATATATGCGATCGACATTATAGAATGAATAATCTGATGAAGTTTGATTAAAATTAGGAAATGTATGTGGATGGTATTAGACACTTCCTGTTTCTCATTTCTCGCCATAATTTCAAAGCCTCGCCACGAGCAAACCGTTCGAGATATCAAAAATCCCCTGGCAATTTTTCATCCCCAATGTCTTGAGATCATGTTGACCGAGTTTGGCGGCAATCGAGTAAAAAACCTATGACAAGTATTTCAAATTCCAGAGCATGCGCTTTTTACATAACTCTAAATAGCTGACTTCCTGTTGGGCGGAGCCTATGATATTCAATACGAAAGTTGTTCGGCACAATGAGATCTATATGTGTACTGAGTTTCATATGAATATTGGCAAGTATGTGTGAGCTATACATCAACATTTCTGACTGTGATCCAGGGGGCGCCGTAGAGCCCCTGTGCCACGCCCGGGTCCCAGCTTCTGCAGGCTCCTAAAGGCCACAGATTCCAAAGTGTGTGCAAATTTTCAAGAGTTTTTGAGTATGTTGAGGACCCCAAAAGCCCCCACAACTTTGACGAAAAATATGACTACTAAACCCAAAATAGCCAACTTCCTGTTGGGCGGAGCCTATGACATGCAGTACGAAAGTTGTTTGGTTTGATGAGATCTACATGTTTACCGAGTTTCGTGTGTCTACGTGCAAGTATGTATGATATATGGCCCTCAGTATTCCAGGGGGCGCTGTAGAGCCCCTGTGCCACGCCCGTGTATCAGTCTCTGCCCGGCCCTAATGGCCGCAGGTTCCAATGTGTGTGCCAATTTTCAAGACTTTTTAAGCATGTTAAGGACCCCAAAAGCCCCCGAAACCTTGGAAAAAAATTAGAAGAATAAATAATAATAATAAATATAGCTGCAAGCAGCGATGGCGGGCTCAAGCCACCAATGCCATCACCACCCCGGTGGCATCAGGTAAACTGTGCCCAGCGGGCACATGCATTCACAATATCCCTCTGGCAGTGAGGTTTTAAAGGATAGAGGGGAGCGTAGAGGGGAGCGTGCATTTGCAGTGGCTGGGCCACGACTCTGGAATACCCTGCCTTTAGAGATCAGACTGGCCCCTTCCTTGTCTATTTTTAAATCTTTGCTAAAAACTTTTTTATTTTCCTTAGTGTACTGACTACTGTGTTATGCTACATTTTGAAATGGGTGGTTTTAAATTTTTTGTCTGGTCTATTTTTATGTATGTGTAATATTCTTGCTCTTATGTTAAAGCACTTTGGTCAGCCAGGAGGCTGTTGTAAATGCGCTATACAAATAAATTGAACTTGAACTTGAACTTGAACTTGATATGGCAGTTAAAGGGTTAATCCGAATCATCTAGACTTTAAAATCACATTCACAGAACAATATATATATATATATATATATATATATATAACTTTAGTAACACTTTACAATAAGATTTCATTTATAAACATTATGTTAACATGAACAATATTTATATAGCATTCATTCATGTCAGTTAATATTCCAAACTTAAACATTAAAACATTGTTTTATTGTGATTTTTTTCCAAGCACATTTTACCAATTCCAAACCATATCAATCTTAATAACTACCATTATTTTTTATTTAATCATTTATGAGTGCTATACAATAGTCCAGGAAAGCTGGAAGAGAAAAACAGGTCAAGAAGAACTGACAAAAGAATTGCAAAAGAATTAGGAATTAATGTGAAGATTAAATTTTAGTCAATTCTGCAAGACAGACTTTCAGGAAAGGAGGTGGAATAAAAATGAGCTCCTAAATCTTAATCCCGGATTCTGGAAGATATATTCCTCAAACCATCAAACAAGAGGAGGTGGTGCTGGTCCTTCACGAGTCAGTCTAATCTGTTCATTAAGCCTATATATAAAGTCTTAATATATAGTATTTCACAATACTTCATGGTATTCTAATTAAATATTTTTTTGGAATCTTAGATCTCTCAGAACCTGACACATTGTAATTCTGAGACTCCAGGAAAGTGGCAGTTCTGTAAAATGTTGGCGCTGGAGACTAAATGCTCACTGATAGTTTCACACCTAATTCACTTAAAACACACACAAACACACACACACAGTGACAGAGGGACAGAGTGACATCAGATGTATGTTTTTTAATTTTCTGTCATCCATATAATGTTGTATAGTCATGAAACTATGCATATTTCCTCAGAATGACTTGTCTTCTATGTGTACATTTTTTTGAAGTGTTTAGAAGCTGCACTTTTTTTTACTGGTTCCTTTTTTACTATTATTTCAAAAAATCACCACGACAAAACCATTCAAGCTATCCAAAATTCATTCACACCTGTTCTGTAAGATTAATTCTTTAAACAGTGGTAAAAGATGATGTGGTGCTGAACCTTCAAGAGTCACTTAAAACGTATCTGTCCATAAAGCCTATTAAGAATTATTCTTAATATACAGTTCACAATACTTCAGCTTGTTATTCTAATTAAGTGAGGGTCATTTTATCAGTAAAATTCCTAAAATACATATTATTTTATTTGAAAGATTTCTATAAATTATTTAAATCATACTCGTTTCTCCAATAATTATTTAAAAGTAATCCTATAGCTCCCTCTGGTGGCCATTATAGGTACTAAGAATTGCAAGCTTGATTTATAAGTTATGATAGTTTTAATTTTATGCTGGCTCTTGAAAATGATAAAGCTATGAAACTTACTGTGCTTCCTTCAAATGAGGACTTCTACTTATATAAAAAATTATGAAGAGTTAGCATGAAAAATTTTAAAAATATAGTAAAATAACTATTGTATTTTTTATGTTACTTTAATAAATCTCTATGGCAACACCATTTAAGCTATCCTAAACCCATTCACAATTTAACATCTCAGTATATAGGCATAATGTTGAAAAAGGAGTATGGAGTAGTATGAGTAGGAGTATGAATTCATTTGCAGGCTTTATCATAAATCCACAATAAAATTTCTGAGTTCTGTATCAATCTGTGTTGTTGTTTGTTTATTTTTATCTTTTATTTTTCATAGGAAGATAACTTACTCTCATTTTTAATAAATGTGCTTATAAACCAAGGACAAGCTATTTATAGCTGTATTTATAAACTGCTTACTACTGACTATTAATATTGGCACAAGGCTTTATAAAGCATGAACTGACTATTTAATAATGAGTGCAGTTATTATAAAGTGTTATCAATGAATTTGCTAATGTTAACACATTAGACATTATTTTACAGTGTTATCAAATCCTTAAATGACTCATAAGCATTTGTGAAAGTTCTGCTTGCATTACAGCTCAGTATTGATCTGTGAGCTGAACAGATTTACTGTTACATCCATGAGATTATGTAAATTAAAATAAATATAATGTCACAGGATGTCATAGGTCAGTATCAAATGAGTTTGAAATTATTATTTGCAGCACAAATAAGGTTTTTTTAGGATTTTTAAAAATCCCTAAAACTGTCAGAAAAAGGTTAAGGCCTAAGCTATTTCTATGTGAGTGGCTAATTTTATTTTTGTTTTTATAATTGTAATACACAAACTATGAAATTATACAAAATGTATAAAAAGATAAATAGATAAATACGCACACATTAAAAAAGCAGCCAAGTCGAATGAGTTTCCTTTTTTATATAGATTAAAATTGAAGACAGAAGCAAGTGGTAAATGTGGTCACTTTAATATTCAAATCCAGTAGATCCAGTTTATGTTCACGTGGCTGTTTTCGTTTATAGTCGCCAAGCTATTATGTGTTTTGAAATAATCTTGTCCGTGATGTGTTCGTTCGTACGACGAAAGGCAGAATCCTGCAGCTCCAGAGATACATGTTATTCTGCCAGTCGCGCTTTCAAATAGTCTTGCACACTTAAACAGGTCACAAACACCTGCATTTAGCTCTTGTTGTGTTACAATGGGTTTATTGTGTGCATTTGTGGTAATATTTTATTTAAAAAAGCTCTTAAACAAGAATAAATTCGTTTGTTTTGAGCTGGACACTGTACGCGCTGATCGGAGGCGGTGATTTCAGATAGGCAGCCACAAATATTTCATTTTCACACAAACAGTTCAAAAACATCTTAATTTAGCTCTTGGTGTGTTCTAATTGGTTGATTGTGTGATATCGCTGTAATAATTTATTTTTAAAAGCTTTAAAACAGGAATAAATTCGTTTTCTCTGAGCTCTTTACTCCAGACGCTCGTGATCACAGCGGTGATTCATCTCTCCTATTTCTCACGTATCTCTGGCCAGAAATAATTTATCCATGAGCCCTGAACCGGTAATAATCAGATATGTTGGTTTAGCTTGTCAGTGTGAATTAAATCTAAGTATTTGTTTGTATTTTTAACTGATTTAAAAGTGAAAGTAAAAGTTCGGGAATTGAACCTGTAGGGGCGCAATTTCTCTCAGACAATGGAAGTCTGAAGCACATATACTCAAACAGAGGGACAGAGTGAGATGAGATGTCTGACAGTTTTTTAATTTTCTGTTATCCATACAGTGTTGTAAAGTCGTGAAACTATGCATATTTCCTCAGAATGACTTTTTCATCTGTATGAAAAAATTATTTGACGTGTTTGGAAGCTGCAATTTAAAAATACAATAATGATTCCCTTTGTAAGGTCATTTAAAAAAATCACCACGGCAAAACCATTCAAGCTATCCAAAATCCATTCACAATTTAAGTTCCTATCAGAAATACTGATGTGTGTTCAGAGTTTTGTGAAATTCTAAGTATGTTATTTGCCTCAAAATCACCTGAGAAGTATTCCAGTTTGACATGTTGCCACGCCAACAATTTTTTAGATATCAATATCCCCCTTGCAGATTTATATCGGCTGTGTTTTAACATTATTCTGATGAAGTTTGAAGCAAATCGAGTAATAATAAGATGCTGAATTCAAATCATTTTGAAAATGACACACTTCCTTCTGCCAGTTGGTGGCGCTATAACTTTGACTCCTAATAGTCACATATATGCGATCGACATCATACAACGAATAATCTGATGAAGTTTGATTAAAATCAGGAAATGTATGTGGACGATATTAGACACTTCCTGTTTCTCATTTCTCGCCATAATTTCAACGCCTCGCCACGAGCAAACCGTTTGAGATATCAAAAATCCCCTGGCAATTTTTCATCCCCAGTGTCTTGAGATCATGTTGACCGAGTTTGGCGGCAATCGAGAAAAAAACCTATGACAAGTATTTCAAATTCCAGAGCATGCGCTTTTTACATAACTCTAAATAGCTGACTTCCTGTTGGGTGGAGCCTATGACATGCAATACGCAAGTTTTTCGGCACGATGAGATCTATATGTGTACTGAGTTTCTTATGAATATGTGCAAGTATGTGTGAGCTATACATCAACATTTCTGACTGTGTTCCAGGGGGCGCCGTAGAGCCCCTGTGCCACGCCCGGGTCCCAGCCTCTGCAGGCTCCTAAAGGCCACAGATTCCAAAGTGTGCGCAAATTTTCAAGAGTTTTTGAGTATGTTAAGGACCCCAAAAGCACCCACAACTTTGACGAAAAATGTGAATACTAAACCCTAAATAGCCAACTTCCTGTTGGGCGGAGCCTATGATATGCAATACAAAAGTTGTTTGGATTGATGAGATTTATATGTGTACCGAGTTTCATACGTCTACGAGCAAGAGTGTATGATATATGGCCCTCCATATTCCAGGGGGCGCTGTAGAGCCCCTGTGCCACGCCCGTGTATCAGTCTCTGCCCAGCCCTAATGGCCGCAGGTTCCAATCTGTGTGCCAATTTTCAAGACTTTTTAAGCACGTTAAGGGCCCCAAAAGCCCCCGAGACGTTGGAAAAAAATTATAATAATAATAATAAAAAATAATCCTAAGGAAAACAATAGGCCTCTCGCCCTTTGGGCTTGAGCCCTAATAACAAATAATCCTAAGGAAAACAATAGGGCTCTCGCCCTCCAGGCTTGAGCCCTAATAATAATAAATATAGCTGCAAGCAGCGATGGCGGGCTCAAGCCGTCAGTGCAACACCACCCCGGTGGCATCGGGAAAACTGTGCCCAGCGGGCATAAGCATTTACAGTAACCCTCTGGCAATCAAATTTTAAGACATATGGCAGTTAAAGGGTTAATCCAACCCGTCTAGACTTTGAAATCACATACACAGAACAATATATATATATATAACTTTAGTAACACTTTATTTTAATATATATAAAAAATGTATAAGTTGTGCATCGTAGCTGACACCTAAATGAACACATTACAATTGGTTTATGACTGCAAGTCTTTTTCCTCAAATGCTATTGAGCTTCAAATTTGCTTTTGAGCCCATGTGAAAAAGTAGCATAATGTACATATGACTTACAGTTTGTTTTAATAAATATCAAACATTTAATTTAATGGTGCATTATAGCTGTCACCTAGATGAACAATTACAGTTGTTTTTATGACTGTAAGTCATTCTCTTCAAATGCTACTGACGTTAGAAAAGTGTATAACAATATCACATGTAACTTTAGAGACGGTCCCTAAATTTGAGACTCTCGAATGTCCAATGCCAAGCCAACTTTATGCCTGTTTTTGTTTTGTTTTTTACTTTATTTTTCTTTTCTCTGTGCCGGATTGCTGATGTCTTTTACCCTGGCATAGATGTCCATCCATCAATTACGAACATTCATCCGCAAATGTCCGAGCGGTCGCGAGCGCGGATGGGAGAATGGCGCATGTTTTATTTTTTTTGAGCTACTGGGATGGTGCCCCCTCTGGGAGTTGGTGCCCTACGAAGACTGCGTATTCTGCATATAGGGAGCGGCGGTACTATCTGGAAGATATATTCCTCAAACCGTCGTACAAGAGGAGGTGATGCTAGTACTTCAAGAATCTCTCAAAACCTATCTGTTCATAAAGCCTATATATAAAGTCTTAATATAGTATTCCACAATATGTTGTGCTATTCTAATATTATTGTGGTTTTTTATTGACATTGTTATTTGCTGTTATTTTTTGTTTTAATATTGTTCCTGTTGTTACTTGTTGTACGGTGACCTTGAGTGGTTTGAAAGGCGCCTTAAATAAAATGCATTATTGTTATTATTATTATTATTATTATTAGCTGTACACTTGATAAAAAAAATTAAATATAAACTTATTCAATTGTGTATATATATATATATATATATATATATATATATATATATATATATATATATATATATATATATATATATATAGTGTACAGTTTTCTTTTATTGCATCTTGAAATAAATGTTTCTGAGTTCTGTGTTTGTTTATTTTTTTTATTTTTATTTTTTTTATTTTTTTAGGAAGATTACAGCCTTTAATCTCCTCAAAATTAATGTGCATATAAACTATGAACAATTTAATTATAGCTGTATTTATAAAATGCTTACTAATGACTATTAATTTTGGGAGTAGGCTAGCAACAGTTGATGTTGAGGCCTAAGATATTTCTTAAGCTGTAATGATGAAAAAACAACAACAACACCAAATTGCTTTTTTTTCTGCTGGTGATTAAAGAGATGATTAAGTCTCCCTCCCCCCCCCCTCTCTCTCTCTCTCTCTCTGACACCAAGCCCATCCCCTCTCCCACACATTCACACAAACTCAGCACACACACTTAACACACACACACTTAACACACAAACACACACACATTAACCAGAGGGACAATGACATCAGATGTATGGTAGTTTTTTAATTTTCTATCATCCATATAGTGTTGTATAGTCATGAAACTATGCATATTTCCTCAGCATGACTTGTCTTCTATGGGTACATTTTGTTGAATTGTTTAGAACTTGCACTTAAAAAAATAAAAGACATTTACTGGTTCCTTTTTTACTGTTATTTCAAAAAATCACCATGACAAAACCATTCAAGCTATTCAAAATTCATTCGCACCTGTTCTGTAAGATAAATTCTTTAAACAGTGGTAAAAGAGGATGTGGTGCTGATCCTTCAAGAGTCACTCAAAACTTATCTGTCCATAAAGCCTATAAATAATTATTCTTAATACACAGTTTTCACAATACTTCAGCATATTATTCTAATTAAGTGAGGGTCATTTTATCAGTAAAATACATATTATTTTTCTTTGAAAGATTTCTATAAATGATTTAAATCATACTTGTTTCTACAATAATTATTTAAAAGTAATCCTATAGCTCCATCTGGTGGCCATTATTGGTACTAAGAATTGCAAGCTTGATTTATATGTTATGATAGTTTTAATTTTATGCTGGCTCTTGAAAATGATAAAGCTATGAAACTTACTGTGCTTCCTTCAAATGATGACTCCTACGTATATAAAAAATTATGAAGAGTTGGAATTAAATTTTTTTTAAAGATATAGTAAAATAACTATTGTATTTTGTTTATGTTACTTTAATAAATCGCTATGGCCACACCATTTAAGGTATCCTAAACCCATTCGCAATTTAACATCTTCAGTATATGGCTTCATGTTAAAACAGTAAAACAGGTGTGAACTACTTGTGTCTTCTTGGAGGAGAATGAATTCATTTACAGGCTGAGTTTATCATAAATCCACAATAACATTTCTGAGTTCTGTATCAATCTGTGTTGTTGTTTGTTTATTTTTATTTTTTTATTTTTCATAGGAAGATAACTGACCCTTTACTCTCCTTTTTAATAAATGTGCTTATAAACCAAGAACAAGCTATTTATAGCTGTATGGATTTACATTTAAAAAAATATCCTATGGCAATCATTCTAAACAGCTTGAATAAAACCTGTTAATATTTATTATAGACCACTGCAACTGTGTATAATCTAACAAAAAAGTTTATTATGAAAATAAAAGTGTGTACACCAGATAAATTGGACGATAAAGAAATTGCTAACAATAGTATAATAGAGCATGTTTTAGGTTTTTAGGCGTTTAGATGCAGAAATGGACAAATCAAATGTAAAATAAAATGTAATTGATTTAATTAAATATAGATTAAGTCTTGTTAGAGCAAAATAATAAATAAATACCTACACACATTAAAAAAGCAGCCAAGATTAATGAGTTTAATTTTTTATATAGATTAAAATTGAAGACAGAAGCAGCTGGTATATGCGGTCAATTAATATTAAAATCCAGTAGATCCACTTCAGATTTATTTCTCAACAGTTTATGTTCACGTGGCTGTTTTCGTTTATATTCGCCAAGCTATTATGTATTTTGAAATAATCTTGTCCGTGATGTGTTCGTTCTTACGACGAAAGGCAGAATCATGCAGCTCGAGAGATATGTTATTCTGCCAGTCGCGCTTTCAAATAGTCTTGCACACATAAACGGGTCACAAACACCTGTATTTAGCTCGTGTTGTGTTATAATGGGTGTATAGTGTGCATTTATGGCAATAATTTATTTTAAAAAGCTCTTAAACAAGAATAAATTCATTTGTTTTGAACTTGTGACACTGTACGCGCTGATCGGAGGCAGTGATTTCAGATAGGCAGCCGCAAATATTTCATTATCACACAAACAGTTCAAAAACATCTTAATTTAGCTCTTGGTGTGTTCTAATTGGTGAATTGTGTGATATCGCTGCAATACTTTATTTTTAATAGCTATAAAACAAGAATAAACTCGTTTTTCTGAGCTCATCATTCCACACGCTCCTGCTCAGAGCGGTGATTCATCTCTGGTGTTTCTCACGTATCACTGACCACACATCCATTATTAATGAGCCCTGACCTGGTAATAATCATATATGTTGGTTTAGCTTGTCAGTGTGAATTAAATCCAAGTATTATTTTGTATTTTAATCGATTTAAAAGTGAAACCAAAAGAGAGTCTCCTCCCTTTTTTAGTTTAGGATATGCACCTGTAGGGGCGCTATTTCTTTCAGACAATGGAAGTCTAAGCACACACACTCAAACAGAGGGACAGAGTGAGATGAGATGTCTGAGAGTTTTTTAATTTTCTGTTATCCATACAGTGTTGTAAAGTCATGAAACTATGCATATTTACTCAGAATAACTTTCTTTTCTGTATGAAAAAATGTTTTGAAGTGTTTGGAATTTAAAAATGCAGGAAAATTAATAATTCCATTTTTACTGTCATTTAAAAAAATCACCACGACAAAACCATCCAAGCTATCCAAAACCCATTCACAATTTAAGTTCCTCAATGTTTTTTCAACATGTAGACAAAGTTTGGTGTTTATAGTGTTACTCTCCACTGAGCAGTATGCATTAATTCACAGCTAAATGTAAAAAACAATCCACATTCAAATCAAAATAGCCGACTTCCTGTTGGTCGTAGCTAATGACTGTGAATTAGAAAGTTGTCCGTCTTGATAAGAACAATTTTTGTACTGAGTTTGGTGTCTGTAGCTAAAACTAACCCCCCCACTTTTGACAAAAGGTGGCGCTATAGAGTGCCTCTTCCACGCCCTCTTATGAACTTTTGCCAGTGTCTAGCTGTCACTAATACTGATATGTGTTCTGAGTTTGATGAAATTCTAAGCATGTTATATGCCTCAAAATCACCTGAGAAGTATTCCAGTTTGACATGTTGCCACGGCAACAATATTTTTAGATATCAATATCCCCCCAGCAGATTTATATCGACTGTGTTTTAACATTATTCTGTTGAAGTTTGAAGCAAATCGAGTAAAAATAAGATGCTGAATTCAAAGCATTTTGAAAATGACACACTTCCTGCTGCCAGTTGGTGGCGCTATAACTTTGACTCCTAATAGTCACATATATGCGATCGACATCATACAATGAATAATCTGATGAAGTTTTATAACAATTAGGAAATGTATGTGGATGGTATTAGACACTTCCTGTTTCTCAATTCTCGCCATAAATTCAACGCCTCACTACGAGCAAACCGTTTGAGATATCAAAAATCCCCTGGCAATTTTTCATCCCCAATGTCTTGAGATCATGTTGACCGAGTTTGGTGTCAATCGGCAAAAAACCCTATGACAAGTATTTCAAATTCCAGAGCATGCGCATTTTACATAACTCTAAATAGCTGACTTCCTGTTGGGCGGAGCCTATGACATGCAATACGAAAGTTGTTCAGCACGATGAGATCTATATGTGTACTGAGTTTGATATTAATATGTGCAAGTATGTGTGAGCTATGCATCAACATTTCTGACTGTGATCCAGGGGGCGCCGTAGAGCCCCTGTGCCACGCGCGGGTCCCAGCCTCTGCAGGCTCCTAAAGGCCACAGATTCCAAAGTGTGTGCAAATTTTCAAGAGTTTTTGAGTATGTTAAGGACCCCAAAAGCCCCCACAACTTTGACGAAAAATATGAATACTAAACGCTAAATATCCAACTTCCTGTTGGGCGGAGCCTATGACATGCAGTACGAAAGTTGTTTGGTTTGATGAGATCTACATGTGTACCGAGTTTCGTGCGTCTACGTGCAAGTATGTATGATATATGGCCCTCAGTATTCCAGGGGGCGCTGTAGAGCCCCTGTGCCACGCCCGTGTATCAGTCTCTGCCCGGCCCTAATGGCCGCAGGTTCCAATGTGTGTGCCAATTTTCAAGACTTTTTAAGCATGTTAAGGGCCCCAAAAGCCCCCGAAACCTTGAAGAAAAATAATAATAAATATAGCTGCAAGCAGCGATGGCGGGCTCAAGCCACCAATGCCATCGCCACCCCGGTGGCATCAGGTAAACTGTGCCCAGCGGGCACATGCATTCACAATATCCCTCTGGCAGTGAGGTTTTAAAGGATACGCCAGATAAAGGGTTAATCCGAATCATCTAGACTTTAAAATCACATTCACAGAACAATATATATTTAACTTTAGTAACACTTTACAATAAGATTTCATTTGTAAACATTATGTTAATATGAACAATATTTATATAACATTCATTCATGTCAGTTCATATTCCAAAATTAAACATTAAAACATTGTTTTATTGTGATTTTTTTTCCAAGCACATTTGACCAATTCCAAACCATATCAATCTTAATAACTACCATTATTTTTCATTTAATCATTTATGAGTGCTATACAATAGTCCAGGAAAGCTGGACCAGAAAAACTCCTTATATTCATGTGTGCAGAATTATTAGGCATGTTTTCTTTTACAGATGAAATGCGCTAAAAAAAGAGTTTTAACTCAAACTGTAAAGTCGAAAATTATGAAATACCCATGATAAATATCAAACACACATGCAATACAGAAATGGATAAGTTAAGACTTGACCATTGTACAAAAAATGCTGACTGGGTCATGAGGTCAGAAAAGAAGAAGAAAAAAACAGGTCAAGAAGAACTGACAAAAAGAATTGCAAAATAATTAGGAATTAATGTGAAGATTAATTTTTAGTCAATTCTGCAAGACAGACTTTCAGGAAAGGAGGTGGAATAAAAATGAGCTCCTAAATCTTAATCCCGGATTCTGGAAGATATATTCCTCAAACCATCGGACAAGAGGAGGTGGTGCTGGTCCTTCACGAGTCACTCTAATCTGTTCATAAAGCCTATATATAAAGTCTTAATATATAGTATTTCACAATACTTCATGGTATTCTAATTAAATCATTTTTTGGAATCTTAGATCTCTCAGAACCTGACACATTGTAATTCTGAGACTCCAGGAAAGTGTCAGTTCTGTAAAATGTTGGCGCTGGAGACTAAATGCTCCCTGATAGTTTCACACCTAATTCATTTAACACACACACACACACACACACACACACATTACCCACAGTGACAGAGGGACAGAGTGACATCAGATGTATGATAGTTTTTTAATTTTCTATCATCCATATAGTGTTGTATAGTCATTAAACTATGCATATTTCCTCAGAATGACTTGTCTTCTATGTGTACATTTTTTTGAAGTGTTTATAAGCTGCACTTTAAAAAAATAAAATACATTTACTGGTTACTTTTTTACTGTTATTTAAAAAAAAATCACCACGACAAAACCATTCAAGCTATCCAAAATTCATTCGCACCTCTTCTGTAAGATAAATTCTTTAAACAGTGGTAAAAGAGGATGTGGTGCTGATCCTTCAAGAGTCTCTGAAAACGTATCTGTCCATAAAGCCTATAAAGAATTATTCTTAATATACGGTTCACAATACTTCAGCTTGTTTTTCTAATTAAGTGAGGGTCATTTTATCAGTAAAATACATAAAATTCATATTATTTTTCTTTGAAAGATTTCTATAAATGATTTAAATCATACTTGTTTCTAAAATAATTATTTAAAAGTAATCCTATAGCTCCATCTGGTGGCCATTATTGGTACTAAGAATTGCCAGCTTGATTTATAAGTTATGATAGTTTTAATTTTATGCTGGCTCTTGAAAATGATAAAGCTATGAAACTTACTGTGCTTCCTTCAAATGATGACTTCTACGTATATAAAAAATTATGAATAGTTGGAATTAAACATTTTAAAGATATAGTAAAATAACTATTGTATTTTTTTATGTTACTTTAATAAATCGCTATGGCCACACCATTTAAGGTATCCTAAACCCATTCGCAATTTAACATCTTCAGTATATGGCTTCATGTTAAAACAGTTTGGTGTGAACTACTTGTGTCTTCTTGGAGGAGAATTAATTCATTTACAGGCTGAGTTTATCATAAATCCACAATAACATTTCTGAGTTCTGTATCAATCTGTGTTGTTGTTTGTTTATTTTTATTTTATTTATTTTTCATAGGAAGATAACTGACCCTTTACTCTCCTTTTTAATAAATGTGCTCATAAACCAAGAACAAGCTATTTATAGCTGTATTTATAAACTGCTTACTACTGACTGTTAATATTGGGACAAGGCTTTATAAAGAATGAACTGACTATTTACTAATGAGTGCAGTTATTATAAAGTGTTATCAATGCATTTGCTAATGTTTACAAATTAGACATTATTTTACAGTGTTATCAAATCCCTTAAATGATTTGTAAGTGTTTTGTAATGATTTTATTGACCTACAAGCATTTGTGAAAGTTCTGCTTGCATTACAGCTTAGTCTTGATCTGTGAGCTGAACAGATTTACTGTTACATCCATGAGATTATGTAAATTCAAATAAATATCATGTCACAGGATGTCAGAGGTCAGTATCAAATTAATTTGAAATTATTATTTGCAGCACAAATAAGGTTTTTTAGGATTTTTAAAAATCCCTAAAACTGTCAGAAAAGGATAAGGCCTAAGATTTCTATGTAAGTGGCTAAATTTATTTGTTTTTATAACTATAATGCATAAACTATAAAATTATACAAAATGTATAAAAAAGTACAACAGTTATTCTTTTCCAATGTTTTTTATTTATTTAAACTTTTTTTTTTTTTTTTTTTTTTTGGATTTACATTTTAAAAAATTAGCCTATGGCAATCATTCTAAACAGCTTGAATAAAACCTGTTAATATTTATTATAGACCACTGTAACTGTGTATAATCTAACAAACAAGTTTATTATGAAAATAAAAGTGTACACCAGATAAATTGGACGATAAAGAAATTGCTAACAATAGTATAATAGAGCATGTTTTAGGTTTTTAGGCGTTTAGATGCAGAAATGGACAAATCAAATGTAAAATAAAATGTAATTGATTTAATTAAATATAGATTAAGTCTTGTTAGAGCAAAATAATAAATAAATACGTACACATATTAAAAAAGCAGCCAAGATGAATGAGTTTAATTTTTTATATGTAGATTAAAATTGAAGACAGAAGCAGCTGGTATATGCGGTCACTTAATATTAAAATCCAGTAGATCCACTTCAGATTTATTTCTCAACAGTTTATGTTCACGTGGCTGTTTTCGTTTATATTCGCCAAGCAATTATGTATTTTGAAATAATCTTGTCCGTGATGTGTTCGTTCGTACGACGAAAGGCGGAATCCTGCAGCTCAAGAGATATGTTATTCTGCCAGTCGCGTTTTCAAGTAGTCTTGCGCACTTAAACGGGTCACAAACACCTGCATTTAGCTCTTGTGTTATAATGGGTGTATTGTGTGCATTTATGGCAATATTTTATTTGAAAAAGCTCTTAAACAAGAATAAATTCGTTTGTTTTGAACTTGTGACACTGTAAGCGCTGATCGGAGGCGGTGATTTCAGATAGGCAGCCGCGAATATTTCATTTTCACACACACAGTTCAAAAACATCTGAATTTAGCTCTTGGTGTGTTCTAATTGGTGAATTGTGTGATATCGCTTTAATATTTTATTTGTTAAAGCTATAAAAGAAGAATAAACTCGTTTTTTCTGAGCTCGTCATTCCACACGCTCCTGCTCAGAGCGGTGATTCATCTCTCGTGTTTCTCACGTATCACTGACCACACATCAATTATTAATGAGCCCTGACCCGGTAATAATCATATATGTTGGTTTAGCTTGTCAGTGTGAATTAAATCCAAGTATTATTTTGTATTTTAACCGATTTAAAAATGAAACTAAAAGAGAGTCTCCTCCCTTTCAGTCGAATTTCCCTTTAAGGAATTGAACCTGTAGGGGCGCATTTTCTCTCAGACAATGTAAGTCTCAGCACATAATACTCAAACAGAGGGACAGAGTGAGATGAGATGTCTGACAGTTTTTTAATTTTCTGTTATCCATACAGTGTTGTAAAGTCGTGAAACTATCCATATTTACTCAGAATGACTTTTTTTTTTGTATGAAAAAAGGTTTTGAAGTGTTTGGAATTTAAAAATGCAGGACAATTAATAATTCCATTTTTACTGTCATTTAAAAAAAATCACCACGACAAAACCGTTCAAGCTATCCAAAATCCTTTGGCAATTTAAGTTGTTTAAAATGTTTTGGCATCATGTAGACAAAGTTTGGTGTGTATAGTGTTACTCTCCTCTGAGCAGTATGCATTAATTCACAGCTAAATGTAAAAAAAAAATCCACATTCAAATCAAAATAGCTGACTTCCTGTTGATCGTAGCTGATGACTGTGAATTAGAAAGTTGTCCGTCTTGATAAGAACAATTTTTGTACCGAGTTTGGTGTCTGTAGCTAAAACTAACCCCCCCACTTTTGACAAAAGGTGGCGCTATAGAGTGCCTCTTCCACGCCCTCTTATGAACTTTTGCCAGTGTCTAGTTATCATAAATACTGATATGTGTTCTGAATTTCATGAAATTCTAAGTATGTTATATGCCTTAAAATCACCTGAGAAGTATTCAAGTTTGACATGTTGCCACGGCAACAATATTTTTAGATATCAATATCCCCCCAGCAGATTTATATCGGCTGTGTTTTAACATTATTCTGATGAAGTTTGAAGCAAATCGAGTAAAAATAAGATGCTGAATACAAAGCATTTTGAAAATGACACACTTCCTGGTGCCAGTTGGTGGCGCTATAACTTTGACTCCTAATAGTCACATATATGCGATCGACATCATACAATGAATAATCTGATGAAGTTTGATTAAAATCAGGAAATGTATGTGGATGGTATTAGACACTTCCTGTTTCTCATTTCTCGCCATAATTTCAACGCCTCGCCACGAGCAAACCGTTTGAGATATCAAAAATCCCCTGGCAATTTTTCATCCCCATTGTCTTGAGATCATGTTGACCGAGATTGGCGGCAATCGAGTAAAAAACCTATGACAAGTATTTCAAATTCCAGAGCATATGCTTTTTACATAACTCTAAATAGCTGACTTCCTGTTGGGCGGAGCCTATAACATGCAATACGCAAGTTGTTCGGCACGATGAGATCTAAATGTGTACTGAGTTTCATATTAATACGTGCAAGTATGTGTGAGCTATACATCAACATTTATGACTGTGTTCCAGGGGGCGCTGTAGAGCCCCTGTGCCACGCCCAGGTCCCAGCCTCTGCAGGCTCCTAAAGGCCACAGATTCCAAAGTGTGCGCAAACTTTCAAGAGTTTTTGAGTATGTTAAGGACCCCAAAAGCCCCCACAACTTTGACGACAAATATGAATAATAAACCCCAAATAGCCAACTTCCTGTTGGGCGGAGCCTATGATATGCAATTCGAAAGTTGTTTGTATTGATGAGTTCTATATGTGTACCGAGTTTTGTGCGTCTACGTGCAAGTATGTATGATATATGGCCCTCAGCATTCCAGGGGGCGCTGTAGAGCCCCTGTGCCACGCCCGTGTATCAGTCTCTGCCCGACCCTAATGGCCGCAGGTTCCAATGTGTGTGCCAATTTTCAAGACTTTTTAAGCATGTTAAGGGCCCCAAAAGCCCCCGAAACCTTGAAGAAAAATAATAATAATAAATAATAATAATAATAAATATAGCTGCAAGCAGCGATGGCGGGCTCAAGCCACCAATGCCATCGCCACCCCGGTGGCATCAGGTAAACTGGCAGTGAGGTTTTAAAGGATATGGCAGTTAAAGGGTTAATCCGAATCATCTAGACTTTAAAATCACATTCACAGAACAATATATATATATATATATATATATATATATATATATATATATATATATTTAGTAACACTTTACAATAAGATTTCATTTATAAACATTATGTTAACATGAACAATATTTATATAGCATTCATTCATGTCAGTTAATATTCCAAACTTAAACATTAAAACATTGTTTTATTGTGATTTGTTCCCAAGCACATTGTACCAATTCCAAACCATATCAATCTTAAAGCTGCAGTAGGGAACTTTTGACGCTCTAGCGGTTAATAAACAGAACTGCTCGCGTCTTGCGGAAGAACATTGTAGCTGGAGCTACTTCTCTCTGTTTATGTCTATGAAGAATCACAAAGGTACTGGGTTACTCCGCCGCGGTACCCCCGAAGCAATCTAAAATAGTCCGAATATAAACACTTTTTATAGGTGTACCCTAGTGATTCAGGACAAGCTAAAAACACGGTTTGGAAAATGGATTCATGGTGTACTTGCTTATTATGTTCATTTTTCTACATTTTGAACACAAACAAAGTTACGGACCGCAGCTCTGATTGGTTGTTTTTTACCGGGAGCGCATGACTTTCTGCAAATGGCAATAGGACCACTGGGAGGAGCCAGAGGAGCTTGATTTTTTTTCACAGATTATGTCTCATATTCTACTGTCAGGACATAATGACAGGTTTAATAAATATGTAAAAAATATTTTTTTACAAAAGTTCCCTACAGCACCTTTAATAACTACCCTTATTTTTTATTTAATAATTTATGAGTGCTATACAATAGTCCAGGAAAGCTGGAAGAGAAAAACTCCTTATATTCATGTGTGCAGAATTATTAGGCATGTTTTCTTTTACAGATGAAATGCGCTAAAAAAGAGTTTTAACTCAAACTGTTTTAACTCAAAGTCGAAAATTATGAAATACCCATGAGAAATATCAAACACAAATGCAATACAGAAATGGATAAGTTAAGACTTGACCATTGTACAAAAATGCTGACTGGGTCATGAGGTCAGAAAAGAAGAAGAAGAAAAAAACAGGTCAAGAAGAACTGACAAAAATAATTGCAAAATAATTAGGAATTAATGTGAAGATTAATTTTTAGTCAATTCTGCAAGACAGACTTTCAGGAAAGGAGGTGGAATAAAAATGAGCTCCTAAATCTTAATCCCGGATTCTGGAAGATATATTCCTCAAACCATCGGACAAGAGGAGGTGGTGCTGGTCCTTCACGAGTCACTCTAATCTGTTCATAAAGCCTATTTATAAAGTCTTAATATATAGTATTTCACAATACTTCATGGTATTCTAATCAAATCATTTTTTGGAATCTTAGATCTCCCAGAACCTGACACATTGTAATTCTGAGACTCCAGGAAAGTGGCAGTTCTGTAAAATGTTGGCGATGGAGACTAAATGCTCCCTGATAGTTTCACACCTAATTCACTTAACACACACACAAACACACACACACACACACACTCACACACACAGACACACATTACCCACAGTGACAGAGGGACAGAGTGATATCAGATGTATGATAGTTTTTTAATTTTCTATCATCCATATAGTGTTGTATAGTCATGAAACTATGCATATTTCACATATTTCCTATGTGTACATTTTTTTTGAAGTGTTTAGAAGCTGCACTTAAAAAAATAAAAAAATAAAAGACATTTACTGGTTACTTTTTTACTGTTATTTCAAAAAATCACCACGACAAAACCATTCAAGCTATTCAAAATTCATTCGCACCTGTTCTGTAAGATACATTATTTAAACAGTGGTAAAAGAGGATGTGGTGCTGATCCTTCAAGAGTCACTCAAAACGTATCTGTCCATAAAGCCTATAAAGAATTATTCTTAATATACAGTTCACAATACTTCAGCTTGTTATTCTAATTAAGTGAGGGTCATTTTATCAGTAAAATACATAAAATACATATTATTTTTCTTTGAAAGACTTCTATAAATTATTTAAATCATACTTGTTTCTACAATAATTATTTAAAAGTAATCCTATAGCTCCATCTGGTGGCCATTATTGGTACTAAGAATTGCAAGCTTGATTTATATGTTATGATAGTTTTAATTTTATGCTGGCTCTTGAAAATGATAAAGCTATGAAACTTACTGTGCTTCCTTCAAATGATGACTTCTACATATATAAAAAATTATGAAGAGTTGGAATTAAAAATTTTAAAGATATAGTAAAATAACTATTGTATTTTGTTTATGTTACTTTAATAAATCGCTATGGCCACACCATTTAAGGTATCCTAAACCCATTCGAAATTGAACATCTTCAGTGTATGGCTTCATGTTAAAACAGTAAAACAGGTGTGAACTACTTGTGTCTTCTTGGAGGAGAATGAATTCATTTACAGGCTGAGTTTATCATAAATCCACAATAATATTTCTGAGTTCTGTATCAATCTGTGTTGTTGTTTGTTTATTTTTATTTTTTTATTTTTCATAGGAAGATAACTGACCCTTTACTCTCCTTTTTAATAAATGTGCTTATAAACCAAGAACAAGCTATTTATAGCTGTATGGATTTACATTAAAAAAAATTAGCCTACGGCAATCATTCTAAACAGCTTGAATAAAACCTGTTAATATTTATTATGGACCACTGTAACTGTGTATAATCTAACAAACAAGTTTATTATGAAAATAAAAGTGTGTACACCAGAAAAATTGGACGATAAAGAAATTGCTAACAATAGTATAATAGAGCATGTTTTAGGTTTTTAGGCGTTTAGATGCAGAAATGGACAAATCAAATGTAAAATAAAATGTAATTGATTTAATTAAATATAGATTAAGTCTTGTTAGAGCAAAATAATAAATAAATACCTACACACATTAAAAAAGCAGCCAAGATTAATGAGTTTAATTTTTTATATAGATTAAAATTGAAGACGGAAGCAGCTGGTATATGCGGTCACTTAATATTAAAATCCAGTAGATCCACTTCAGATTTAATTCTCAACAGTTTATGTTCACGTGGCTGTTTTCGTTTATATTAGCCAAGCTATTATGTATTTTGAAATAATCTTGTCCGTGATGTGTTCGTTCTTACGACAAAAGGCAGAATCCTGCAGCTCGAGAGATATATGTTATTCTGCCAGTCGCGCTTTCAAATAGTCTTGCACACATAAACGGGTCACAAACACCTATTTAGCTCGCGTTGTGTTATAATGGGTGTATAGTGTGCATTTATGGCAATAATTTATTTTAAAAAGCTCTTAAACAAGAATAAATTCGTTTGTTTTGAACTTGTGACACTGTACGCGCTGATTGGAGGCAGTGATTTCAGATAGGCAGCCGCAAATATTTCATTTTCACACAAACAGTTAAAAAACATCTTAATTTAGCTATTGGTGTGTTCTAATTGGTGAATTGTGTGATATCGCTGCAATACTTTATTTTTAATAGCTATAAAACAAGAATAAACTCATTTTTTCTGAGCTCATCATTCCACACGCTCTTGCTCAGAGCGGTGATTCATCTCTCGTGTTTCTCACATATCACTGACCACACATCCATTATTAATGAGCCCTGACCTGGAAATAATCATATATGTTGGTTTAGCTTGTCAGTGTGAACTAAATCCAAGTATTATTTTGTATTTTAACCGATTTAAAAGTGAAACCAAAAGAGAGTCTCCTCCCTTTTTTAGTTCAGGATATGCACCTGTAGGGGCGCTATTTCTCTCAGACAATGGAAGTCTAAGCACACTCACTCAAACAGAGGGACAGAGTGAGATGAGATGTCTGAGAGTTTTTTAATTTTCTGTTATCCATACAGTGTTGTAAAGTCATGAAACTATGCATATTTACTCAGATTAACTTTCTTTTCTGTATGAAAAAAGGTTTTGAAGTGTTTGGAAGTTAAAAATGCAGGAAAATTAATAATTCCATTTTTACTGTCATTTAAAAAAATCACCACGACAAAACCATCCAAGCTATCCAAAACCCATTCACAATTTAAGTTCCTCAATGTTTTTTCAACATGTAGACAAAGTTTGATGTTTATAGTGTTACTCTCCTCTGAGCAGTATGCATTAATTCACAGCTAAATGTAAAAAAAAATCCACATTCAAATCAAAATAGCCGACTTCCTGTTGGTAGTAGCTAATGACTGTGAATTAGAAAGTTGTCCGTCTTGATAAGAACAATTTTTGTACTGAGTTTGGTGTCTGTAGCTAAAACTAACCCCCCCACTTTTGACAAAAGGTGGCGCTATAGAGTGCCTCTTCCACGCCCTCTTATGAACTTTTGCCAGTGTCTAGCTGCCACTAATACTGATATGTGTTCTGAGTTTGATGAAATTCTAAGCATGTTATATGCCTCAAAATCACCTGAGAAATATTCCAGTTTGACATGTTGCCACGGCAACAATATTTTTAGATATCAATATCCCCCCAGCAGATTTATATCGACTGTGTTTTAACATTATTCTGATGAAGTTTGAAGCAAATCGAGTAAAAATAAGATGCTGAATTCAAAGCATTTTGAAAATGACACACTTCCTGCTGCCAGTTGGTGGCGCTATAACTTTGACTCCTAATAGTCACATATATGCGATCGACATCATACAATGAATAATCTGATGAAGTTTGATTACAATTAGGAAATGTATGTTGATGGTATTAGACACTTCCTGTTTCTCAATTCTCGCCATAAATTCAACGCCTCGCTACGAGCAAACCGTTCGAGATATCAAAAATCCCCTGGCAATTTTTCATCCCCAATGTCTTGAGATCATGTTGACCGAGTTTGGTGTCAATCGGCAAAAAACCCTATGACAAGTATTTCAAATTCCAGAGCATGCGCTTTTTACATAACTCTAAATAGCTGACTTCCTGTTGGGCGGAGCCTATGACATGCAATACGAAAGTTGTTCAGCACGATGAGATCTATATGTGTACTGAGTTTGATATTAATATGTGCAAGTATGTGTGAGCTATGCATCAACATTTCTGACTGTGATCCAGGGGGCGCCGTAGAGCCCCTGTGCCACGCCCGGGTCCCAGCCTCGGCAGGCTCCTAAAGGCCACAGATTCCAAAGTGTGCGCAAATTTTCAAGAGTTTTTGAGTATGTTAAGGACCCCAAAAGCCCCCACAACTTTGACGAAAAATATGAATACTAAACCCTAAATATCCAACTTCCTGTTGGGCGGAGCCTATGACATGCAGTACGAAAGTTGTTTGGTTTGATGAGATCTACATGTGTACCGAGTTTCGTGCGTCTACGTGCAAGTATGTATGATATATGGCCCTCAGTATTCCAGGGGGCGCTGTAGAGCCCCTGTGCCACGCCCGTGTATCAGTCTCTGCCCGGCCCTAATGGCCGCAGGTTCCAATGTGTGTGCCAATTTTCAAGACTTTTTAAGCATGTTAAGGGCCCCAAAAGCCCCCGAAACCTTGAAGAAAAATAATAATAAATATAGCTGCAAGCAGCGATGGCGGGCTCAAGCCACCAATGCCATCGCCACCCCGGTGGCATCAGGTAAACTGTGTCCAGCGGGCACATGCATTCACAATATCCCTCTGGCAGTGAGGTTTTAAAGGATATGGCGGTTAAAGGGTTAATCCAAATCATCTAGACTTTAAAATCACATTCACAGAACAATATATATATTTATATATATATATATATATATATATATATATATATATATATATATATATATATATATATATAGTAACACTTTACAATAAGATTTCATTTATAAACATTATGTTAACAAGAACAATATTTATATAGCATTCATTCATGTCAGTTAATATTCCAAACTTAAACATTAAAACATTGTTTTATTGTGATTTTTTTTCCAAGCACATTTTACCAATTCCAAACCATATCAATCTTAATAACTACCATTATTTTTTATTTAATCATTTATGAGTGCTATACAATATTCCAGGAAAGCTGGAAGAGAAAAACTCCTTATATTCATGTGCAGAATTATTAGGCATGTTTTCTTTTACAGATGAAATGCGCTAAAAAAGAGTTTTAACTCAAACTGTTTTAACTCAAAGTCGAAAATTATGAAATACCCATGAGAAGTATCAAACACAAATGCAATACAGAAATAGATAAGTTAAGACGTGACCATTGTACAAAAATGCTCACTGGGTCATGAGGTCAGAAAAGAAGAAGAAAAAAAAACAGGTCAAGAAGAACTGACCGAAATAATTGCAAAATAATTAGGAATTAGTGTGAAGATTAATTTTTAGTCAATTCTGCAAGACAGACTTTCAGGAAAGGAGGTGGAATAAAAATGAGCTCCTAAATCTTAATCCCGGATTCTGGAAGATATATTCCTCATACCATCGGACAAGAGGAGGTGGTGCTGGTCCTTAACAAGTCACTCTAATCTGTTCATAAAGCCTATATATAAAGTCTTAATATATAGTATTTCACAATACTTCATGGTATTCTAATTAAATAATTTTTTGGAATCTTTGATTTTTCAGAACCTGACACATTGTAATTCTGAGACTCCAGGAAAGTGGCAGTTCTGTAAAATGTTGGCACTGGAGACTAAATGCTCCCTGATAGTTTCACACCTAATTAACTTAACACACACACAAACACACATTACCCACAGTGACAGAGGGACAGAGTGACATCAGATGTATTATAGTTTTTTAATTTTCTATCATCCATATAGTGTTGTATAGTCATGAAACCATGCATATTTCCTCAGAATGACTTGTCTTCTATGTGTACATTTTTTTTAAGCGTTTAGAAGCTGCACTTAAAAAAATAAAAGACATTTACTGGTTACTTTTTTACTGTTATTTCAAAAAATCACCACGACAAAACCATTCAAGCTATTCAAAATTCATCCGCACCTGTTCTGTAAGATTAATTCTTTAAACAGTGGTAAAAGAGGATGTGGTGCTGATCCTTCAAGAGTCACTCCAAACTTATCTGTCCATAAAGCCTATAAAGAATTATTCTTAATATACAGTTCACAAAACTTCAGCTTGTTATTCTAATTAAGTGAGGGTCATTTTATCAGTAAAATACATAAAATTCATATTATTTTTCTTTGAAAGATTTCTATAAATGATTTAAATCATACTTGTTTCTACAATAATTATTTAAAAGTAATCCTATAGCTCCATCTGGTGGCCATTATTGGTACTAAGAATTGCAAGCTTGATTTATATGTTATGATAGTTTTAATTTTATGCTGGCTCTTGAAAATGATAAAGCTATGAAACTTACTGTGCTTCCTTCAAATGATGACTTCTACGTATATAAAAAATTAAACCCAATTAAACCCATTCGTAATTTAACATCTTCAGTATATTGGCTTCATGTTAAAAAAGTTTGGTGTGAACTACTTGTGTCTTCTTGGAGGAGAATGAATTCATTTACAGGCTGAGTTTATCATAAATCCACAATAACATTTCTGAGTTCTGTATCAATCTGTGTTGTTGTTTGTTTATTTTCATTTTTTTTTTTTTCATAGGAAGATAACTGACCCTTTACTCTCCTTTTTAATAAATGTGCTTATAAACCAAGAACAAGCTATTTATAGCTGTATTTATAAACTGCTTACTACTGACTATTAATATTGGGACAAGGCTTTATGAAGCATGAACTGACTATTTACAAATGAGTGAAGTTATTATAAAGTGTTATCAATGCATTTGCTAATGTTAACAAATTAAATATTATTTTACAGTGTTATCAAATCCCTTAAATGATTTGTAAGTGTTTTGTAATGATTTTATTGGCCTACAAGCATTTGTGAAAGTTCTGCTTGCATTACAGCTTAGTCTTGATCTGTGAGCTGAACAGATTTACTGTTACATCCATGAGATTATGTAAATTCAAATAAATATCATGTCACAGGATGTCAGTATCAAATTAGTTTGAAATTATTATTTGCAGCACAAATAAGGTTTTTTAGGCGTTTAGATGCAGAAACGGAAAAATCAAATGTAAAATGAAATGTAATTGATTTAATTAAATATAGATTAAGTCTTGTTAGAGCAAAATAATAAATAAATACGTACACACATTAAAAAAGCAGCCAAGATGAATGAGTTTAATTTTTTATATAGATTAAAATTGAAGACAGAAGCAGCTGGTATATGCGGTCACTTAATATTAAAATCCAGTAGATCCACTTCAGATTTATTTCTCAACAGTTTATGTTCACGTGGCTGTTTTCGTTTATATTAGCCAAGCTATTATGTATTTTGAAATAATCTTGTCCGTGATGTGTTCGTTCTTACGACGAAAGGCAGAATCCTGCAGCTCGAGAGATATATGTTATTCTGCCAGTCGCGCTTTCAAACAGTCTTGCGCACATAAACGGGTCACAACCACCTGCATTTAGCTCGTGTTGTGTTATAATGGATGTATTGTGTGCATTTATGGCAATAATTTATTTTAAAAAGCTCTTAAACAAGAATAAATTCGTTAGTTTTGAACTTGTGACACTGTGCGCGCTGATCGGAGGCAGTGATTTCATATAGGCAGCCGCAAATATTTCATTTTCACACAAACAGTTCAAAAAACATCTTAATTTAGCTCTTGGTGTGCTCTAATTGGTGAATTGTGTGATATCGCTGCAATACTTTATTTTTAATAGCTATAAAACAAGAATAAACTCGATTTTTCTGAGCTCGCCATTCCACACGCTGGTGCTCAGAGCGGTGATTCATCTCTCGTGTTTCTCACATATCACTGACCACACATCAATTATTAATGAGCCCTGACCTGATAATAATCATATATGTTGGTTTAGCTTGTCAGTGTGAATTAAATCCAAGTATTTATTTGTATTTTAACCGATTTAAAAGTGAAACCAAAAGACAGTCTCCTCCCTTTTTTAGCTGCACCTGAAGGGGCGCTATTTCTCTCAGACAATGGAAGTCTAAGCACACACACTCAAACAGAGGGACAGAGTGATATGAGATGTCTGACAGTTTTTTAATTTTCTGTTATCCATACAGTGTTGTAAAGTCATGAAACTATGCATATTTACTCAGAATAACTTTTTTTCTGTATGAAAAAAGGTTTTGAAGTGTTTGGAATTATAAAAATGCAGGAAAATTAATAATTCCATCTTTACTGTCATTTAAAAAAATCACCACGACAAAACCATCCAAGCTATCCAAAACCCATTCACAATTTAAGTTCCTCAATGTTTTTTCAACATGTAGACAAAGTTTGGTGTGTATAGTGTTACTCTCCTCTGAGCAGTATGCATTAATTCACAGCTAAATGTAAAAAACAATCCACATTCAAATCAAAATAGCCGACTTCCTGTTGGTCGTAGCTGATGACTGTGAATTAGAAAGTTGTCCATCTTGATAAGAACAATTTTTGTACTGAGTTTGGTGTCTGTAGCTAAAACTAACCCCCCCACTTTTGACAAAAGGTGGCGCTATAGAGTGCCTCTTCCACGCCCTCTTATGAAATTGTGCCAGTGTCTAGCTGTCACTAATACTGATATGTGTTCTGAGTTTGATGAAATTCTAAGCATGTTATATGCCTCAAAATCACCTGAGAAGTATTCCAGTTTGACATGTTGCCACGGCAACAATATTTTTAGATATCAATATCCCCCTTGCAGATTTATATTGGCTGTGTTTTAACATTATTCTGATGAAGTTTGAAGCAAATCGAGTAAAAATAAGATGCTGAATTCAAAGCATTTTGAAAATGACACACTTCCTGCTGCCAGTTGGTGGCGCTATAACTTTGACTCCTAATAGTCACATATATGCGATCGACATCATACAATGAATAATCTGATGAAGTTTGATTAAAATTAGGAAATGTATGTGGATAGTATTAGACACTTCCTGTTTCTCATTTCTCGCCATAATTTCAAAGCCTCGCCACGAGCAAACCGTTCGAGATATCAAAAATCCCCTGGCAATTTTTCATCCCCAATGTCTTGAGATCATGTTGTCCGAGTTTGGCGGCAATCGAGTAAAAAACCTATGACAAGTATTTCAAATTCCAGAGCATGCGCTTTTTACATAACTCTAAATAGCTGACTTCCTGTTGGGCGGAGCCTATGATATTCAATACGAAAGTTGTTCGGCACGATGAGATCTATATGTGTACTGAGTTTCATATGAATATTGGCAAGTATGTGTGAGCTATACATCAACATTTCTGACTGTGATCCAGGGGGCGCTGTAGAGCCCCTGTGCCGCACCCGGGTCCCAGCTTTTGCAGGCTCCTAAAGGCCACAGATTCCAAAGTGTGCGCAAATTTTCAAGAGTTTTTGAGTATATTAAGGACCCCAAAAGCCCCCACAACTTTGACGAAAAATATGAATACTAAACTGTAAATAGCCAACTTCCTGTTGGGCGGAGCCTATGACATGCAGTACGAAAGTTGTTTGGTTTGATGAGATCTACATGTGTACCGAGTTTCGTGTGTCTACGTGCAAGTATGTATGATATATGGCCCTCAGTATTCCAGGGGGCGCTGTAGAGCCCCTGTGCCACGCCCGTGTATCAGTCTCTGCCCGGCCCTAATGGCCGCAGGTTCCAATGTGTGTGCCAATTTTCAAGACTTTTTAAGCATGTTAAGGACCCCAAAAGCCCCCGAAACCTTGGAAAAAAATTAGAAGAATAAATAATAAATATAGCTGCAAGCAGCGATGGCGGGCTCAAGCCACCAATGCCATCGCCACCCCGGTGGCATCAGGTAAACTGTGCCCAGCGGGCAAATGCATTCACAATATCCCTCTGGCAGTGAGGTTTTAAAGGATATGGCAGTTAAAGGGTTAATCCGAATCATCTAGACTTTAAAATCACATTCACAGAACAATATATATTTATATATTTAGTAACACTTTACAATAAGATTTCATTTATAAATATTGTTAACATGAACAATATTTATATAGCATTCATTCATGTCAGTTAATATTCCAAACTTAAACATTAAAACATTGTTTTATTGTGATTTGTTTCCAAGCATATTGTACCAATTCCAAACCATATCAATCTTAAAGCTGCAGTAGGGAACTTTTGACGATCTAGCGGTTAATAAACAGAACTGCTCGCGTCTTGCGGAAGAACATTGTGGCTGGAGCTACTTCTCTCTGTTTATGTCTATGAAGAATCACAAAGGTACTGGGTTACTCCACTGAGCTTGATTTTTTTCACAGATTATCTGTCTCATATTCTACTGTCAGGACATAATGACAGGTTTAATAAATATGTAAAAAATATTTTTTTTACAAAAGTTCCCTACAGCACCTTTAATAACTACCATTATTTTTTATTTAATAATTTATGAGTGCTATACAATAGTCCAGGAAAGCTAGAAGAGAAAAACTCCTTATATTCATGTGTGCAGAATTATTAGGCATGTTTTCTTTTACAGATGAAATGCGCTAAAAAAGAGTTTTAACTCAAACTGTTTTAACTCAAAGTCGAAAATTATGAAATACCCATGAGAAATATCAAACACAAATGCAATACAGAAATGGATAAGTTAAGACTTGACCATTGTACAAAAATGCTGACTGGGTCATGAGGTCAGAAAAGAAGAAGAAAAAAAACAGGTCAAGAAGAACTGACAAAAATAATTGCAAAATAATTAGGAATTAATGTGAAGATTAATTTTTAGTCAATTCTGCAAGACAGACTTTCAGGAAAGGAGGTGGAATAAAAATGAGCTCCTAAATCTTAATCCCGGATTCTGGAAGATATATTCCTCAAACCATCGGACAAGAGGAGGTGCTGCTGGTCCTTCACGAGTCACTCTAATCTGTTCATAAAGCCTATATATATAAAGTCTTAATATATAGTATTTCACAATACTTCATGGTATTCTAATCAAATAATTTTTTGGAATCTTAGATCTCTCAGAACCTGACACATTGTAATTCTGAGACTCCAGGAAAGTGGCAGTTCTGTAAAATGTTGGCACTGGAGACTAAATGCTCCCTGATAGTTTCACACCTAATTCACTTAACACACACACACACACACACACATTACCCACAGTGACAGAGGGACAGAGTGATATCAGATGTATGATAGTTTTTTTTTATTTTCTATCATCCATATAGTGTTGTATAGTCATGAAACTATGCATATTTCACATATTTCCTATGTGTACATTTTTTTGAAGTGTTTAGAAGCTGCACTTAAAAAAAATTAAATAGAATACATTTACTGGTTACTTTTTTACTGTTATTTCAAAAAATCACCACGACAAAACCATTCAAGCTATTCAAAATTCATTCGCACCTGTTCTGTAAGATACATTCTTTAAACAGTGGTAAAATAGGATGTGGTGCTGATCCTTCAGGAGTCACTCAAAACGTATCTGTCCATAAAGCCTATAAAGAATTATTCTTAATATACAGTTCACAATACTTCAGCTTGTTATTCTAATTAAGTGAGGGTCTTTTTATCAGTAAAATACATAAAATACATATTATTTTTCTTTGAAAGACTTCTATAAATGATTTAAATCATACTTGTTTCTACAATAATTATTTAAAAGTAATCCTATAGCTCCATCTGGTGGCCATTATTGGTACTAAGAATTGCAAGCTTGATTTATATGTTATGATAGTTTTAATTTTATGCTGGCTCTTGAAAATGATAAAGCTATGAAACTTACTGTGCTTCCTTCAAATGAGGACTTCTACGTATATAAAAAATTATGAAGAGTTGTAATTAACATTTTTTAAGATATAGTAAAATAACTATTGTATTTTTTTATGTTACTTTAATAAATCGCTATGGCCACACCATTTAAGGTATCCTAAACCCATTCGAAATCGAACATCTTCAGTATATGGCTTCATGTTAAAACAGTAAAACAGGTGTGAACTACTTGTGTCTTCTTGGAGGAGTATGAATTCATTTACAGGCTGAGTTTATCATAAATCCACAATAACATTTCTGAGTTCTGTATCAATCTGTGTTGTTGTTTGTTTATTTTTATTTTTTTATTTTTCATAGGAAGATAACTGACCCTTTACTCTCCTTTTTAATAAATGTGCTTATAAACCAAGAACAAGCTATTTATAGCTGTATGGATTTACATTAAAAAAAATTAGCCTACGGCAATCATTCTAAACAGCTTGAATAAAACCTGTTAATATTTATTATAGACCACTGTAACTGTGTATAATCTAACAAACAAGTTTATTATGAAAATAAAAGTGTGTTCACCAGATAAATTGGACGATAAAGAAATTGCTAACAATAGTATAATAGAGCATGTTTTAGGTTTTTAGGCGTTTAGATGCAGAAATGGACAAATCAAATGTAAAATAAAATGTAATTGATTTAATTAAATATAGATTAATTCTTGTTAGAGCAAAATAATAAATAAATACCTACACACATTAAAAAAGCAGCCAAGATTAATGAGTTTAATTTTTTATATAGATTAACATTGAAGACAGAAGCAGCTGGTATATGCGGTCACTTAATATTAAAATCCAGTAGATCCACTTCAGATTTATTTCTCAACAGTTTATGTTCACGTGGCTGTTTTCGTTTATATTCGCCAAGCTATTATGTATTTTGAAATAATCTTGTCCGTGATGTGTTCGTTCTTACGACGAAAGGCAGAAACCTGCAGCTCGAGAGATCAATGTTATTCTGCCAGTCGCGCTTTCAAATAGTCTTGCACACATAAACGGGTCACAAACACCTGTATTTAGCTCGTGTTGTGTTATAATGGGTGTATTGTGTGCATTTATGGCAATAATTTATTTTAAAAAGCTCTTAAACAAGAATAAATTCGTTTGTTTTGAACTTGTGACACTGTACGCGCTGATCGTAGGCAGTGATTTCGTATAGGCAGCCGCGAATATTTCATTTTCACACAAACAGTTCAAAAACATCTGAATTTAGCTCTTGGTGTGTTCTAATTGGTGAATTGTGTGATATCGCTGCAATACTTTATTTTTAATAGCTATAAAACAAGAATAAACTCGTTTTTTCTGAGCTCATCATTCCACACGCTCTTGCACAGAGCGGTGATTCATCTCTCGTGTTTCTCACGTATCACTGACCACACATCCATTATTAATGAGCCCTGACCTGGTAATAATCATATATGTTGGTTTAGCTTGTCAGTGTGAATTAAATCCAAGTATTATTTTGTATTTTAACCGATTTAAAAGTGAAACCAAAAGAGAGTCTCCTCCCTTTTTTAGTTCAGGATATGCACCTGTAGGGGCGCTATTTCTCTCAGACAATGGAAGTCTAAGCACACACACTCAAAACAGAGGGACAGAGTGAGATGAGATGTCTGAGAGTTTTTTAATTTTCTGTTATCCATACAGTGTTGTAAAGTCATGAAACTATGCATATTTACTCAGAATAACTTTTTTTTCTGTATGAAAAAAGGTTTTGAAGTGTTTGGAATTTAAAAATGCAGGAAAATTAATAATTCCATTTTTACTGTCATTTAAAAAAATCACCATGACAAAACCATCCAAGCTATCCAAAACCCATTCACAATTTAAGTTCATCAATGTTTTTTCAACATGTAGACAAAGTTTGGTGTTTATAGTGTTACTCTCCTCTGAGCAGTATGCATTAATTCACAGCTAAATGTAAAAAACAATCCACATTCAAATCAAAATAGCTGACTTCCTGTTGGTCGTAGCTAATGACTGTGAATTAGAAAGTTGTCCGTCTTGATAAGAACAATTTTTGTACTGAGTTTGGTGTCTGTAGCTAAAACTAACCCCCCCACTTTTGACAAAAGGTGGCGCTATAGAGTGCCTCTTCCACGCCCTCTTATGAACTTTTGCCAGTGTCTAGCTGTCACTAATACTGATATGTGTTCTCAGTTTGATGAAATTCTAAGCATGTTATATGCCTCAAAATCACCTGAGAAGTATTCCAGTTTGACATGTTGCCACGGCAACAATATTTTTAGATATCAATATCCCCCCAGCAGATTTATATCGACTGTGTTTTAACATTATTCTGATGAAGTTTGAAGCAAATCGAGTAAAAATAAGATGCTGAATTCAAAGCATTTTGAAAATGACACACTTCCTGCTGCCAGTTGGTGGCGCTATAACTTTGACTCCTAATAGTCACATATATGCGATCGACATCATACTATGAATAATCTGATGAAGTTTGATTACAATTAGGAAATGTATGTGGATGGTATTAGACACTTCCTGTTTCTCAATTCTCGCCATAAATTCAACGCCTCGCTACGAGCAAACCGTTCGAGATATCAAAAATCCCCTGGCAATTTTTCATCCCCAATGTCTTGAGATCATGTTGACCGAGTTTGGTGTCAATCGGCAAAAAACCCTATGACAAGTATTTCAAATTCCAGAGCATGCGCTTTTTACATAACTCTAAATAGCTGACTTCCTGTTGGGCGGAGCCTATGACATGCAATACGAAAGTTGTTTAGCACGATGAGATCTATATGTGTACTGAGTTTGATATTAATATGTGCAAGTATGTGTTAGCTATGCATCAACATTTCTGACTGTGATCCAGGGGGCGCCGTAGAGCCCCTGTGCCACGCCCGGGTCCCAGCCTCTGCAGGCTCCTAAAGGCCACAGATTCCAAAGTGTGCGCAAATTTTCAAGAGTTTTTGAGTATGTTAAGGACCCCAAAAGCCCCCACAACTTTGACGAAAAATATGAATACTAAACCCTAAATATCCAACTTCCTGTTGGGCGGAGCCTATGACATGCAGTACGAAAGTTGTTTGGTTTGATGAGATCTACATGTTTACCGAGTTTCGTGCGTCTACGTGCAAGTGTGTATGATATATGGCCCTCAGTATTCCAGGGGGCGCTGTAGAGCCCCTGTTCCACGCCCGTGTATCAGTCTCTGCCCGGCCCTAATGGCCGCAGGTTCCAATGTGTGTGCCAATTTTCAAGACTTTTTAAGCATGTTAAGGGCCCCAAAAGCCCCCGAAACCTTGAAGAAAAATAATAATAAATATAGCTGCAAGCAGCGATGGCGGGCTCAAGCCACCAATGCCATCGCCACCCCGGTGGCATCAGGTAAACTATGCCCAGCGGGCACATGCATTCACAATATCCCTCTGGCAGTGAGGTTTTAAAGGATATGGCAGTTAAAGGGTTAATCCGAATCATCTAGACTTTAAAATCACATTCACAGAACAATATATATATATATATATATATATATATATAACTTTAGTAACACTTTACAATAAGATTCCATTTATAAACATTGTTAACATGAACAATATTTATATAGCATTCATTCATGTCAGTTAATATTCCAAACTTAAACATTAAAACATTGTTTTATTGTGATTTTTTTCCAAGCACATTTTACCAATTCCAAACCATATCAATCTTAATAACTACCATTATTTTTTATTTAATAATTTATGAGTGCTAAACAATAGTCCACGAAAGCTGGAAGAGAAAAACAGGTCAAGAAGAACTGACAAAAAGAATTGCAAAATAATTAGGAATTAATGTGAAGATTAATTTCAATTCTGCAAGACAGACTTTCAGGAAAGGAGGTGGAATAAAAATGAGCTCCTAAATCTTAATCCCGGATTCTGGAAGATATGTTCCTCAAACCATCGGACAAGAGGAGGTGGTGCTGGTCCTTCACGAGTCACTCTAATCTGTTCATAAAGCCTATATATAAAGTCTTAATATAAAGTATTTCACAATACTTCATGGTATTCTAATTAAATCATTTTTTGGAATCTTAGATCTCTCAGAACCTGACAAATTGTAATTCTGAGACTCCAGGAAAGTGGCAGTTCTGTAAAATGTTGGCGCTGGAGACTAAATGCTCCCTGATAGTTTCACACCTAATTCACTTAACACACACACAAACACACACACACACACACACACACACACACACACATTACCCACAGTGACAGAGGGACAGAGTGACATCAGATGCATGATAGTTTTTTAATTTTCTATCATCCATATAGTGTTGTATAGTCATGAAACTATGCATATTTCCTCAGAATGACTTGTCTTCTGTGTGTACACAATTTCTGAGTTCTGTATCAATCTGTGTTGTTGTTTGTTTATTTTTATTTTTTTATTTTTCATAGGAAGAAAACTGACCCTTTACTCTCCATTTTAATAAATGTGCTTATAAACCAAGAACAAGCTATTTATAGCTGTATTTATAAACTGCTTACTACTGACTATTAATATTGGGACAAGGCTTTATAAAGCATGAACTGACTATTTACTAATGAGTGCAGTTATTATAAAGTGTTATCAATGCATTTGCTAATGTTAACAAATTAAACATTATTTTACAGTGTTATCAAATCCCTTAAATGATTTGTAAGTGTTTTGTAATGATTTTATTGACCTACAAGCATTTGTGAAAGTTCTGCTTGCATTACAGCTTAGTCTTGATCTGTGAGCTGAACAGATTTACTGTTACATCCATGAGATTATGTAAATTCAAATAAATATCATGTTACAGGATGTCAGAGGTCAGTATCAAATTAATTTGAAATTATTATTTGCAGCACAAATAAGGTTTTTTTGTAGGATTTTTAAAAATCCCTAAAACTGTCAGAAAAGGATAAGGCCTAAGATTTCTATGTGACTGGCTAAATTTATTTGTTTTTATAACTATAATGCATAAACTATGAAATTGTACAAAATGTATAAAAAAAGTACAACAGTTATTCTTTTCCAATGTTTTTTATTTATTTAATTTTTTTTTTTTTTTTTTTGGATTTACATTTTTAAAAAATTAGCCTATGGCAATCATTCTAAACAGCTTGAATAAAACCTGTCAATATTTATTATAGACCACTGTAACTGTGTATAATCTAACAAACAAGTTTATTATAAAAATAAAAGTGTGTACACCAGATAAATTGGACGATAAATAAATTGCTAACAATAGTATAATAGAGCATGTTTTAGGTTTTTAGGCGTTTAGATGCAGAAATGGACAAATCAAATGTAAAATAAAATGTATTTGATTTAATTAAACATAGATTAAGTCTTGTTAGAGCAAAATAATAAATAAATACGTACACACATTAAAAAAGCAGCCAAGATGAATGAGTTTAATTTTTTATATAGATTAAAAATGAAGACCGAAGCAGCTGGTATATGCGGTTACTTAATATTAAAATCCAGTAGATCCACTTCAGATTTATTTCTCAACAGTTTATGTTCACGTGGCTGTTTTCGTTTATATTAGCCAAGCTATTATGTATTTTGAAATAATATTGTCCGTGATGTGTTCGTTCTTACGACGAAAGGCAGAATCCTGCAGCTCGAGAGATATATGTTATTCTGCCAGTCGCGCTTTCAAATAGTCTTTCACACATAAACGGGTCACAAACACCTGTATTTAGCTCGTGTTGTGTTATAATGGGTGTATTGTGTGCATTTATGGCAATAATTAATTTTAAAAAGCTCTTAAACAAGAATAAATTCGTTAGTTTTGAACTTGTGACACTGTGCGTGCTGATCGGAGGCAGTGATTTCAGATAGGCAGCCGCGAATATTTCATTTTCACACAAACAGTTCAAAAACATCTTAATTTAGCTCTTGGTATGCTCTAATTGGTGAATTGTGTGATATCGCTGCAATACTTTATTTTTAATAGCTATAAAACAAGAATAAACTCGTTTTTTTTCTGAGCTCATCATTCCACACGCTCCTGCTCAGAGCTGTGATTAATCTCTCGTGTTTCTCACGTATCACTGACCACACATCAATTATTAATGAGCCCTGACCTGATAATAATCATATATGTTGGTTTAGCTTGTCAGTGTGAATTAAATCCAAGTATTTATTTGTATTTTAACCGATTTAAAAGTGAAACCAAAAGAGAGTCTCCTCCCTTTTTTAGTCCGGTAACTGCACCTGTAGGGGCGCATTTTCTCTCAGACAATGGAAGTCTAAGCACACACACTCAAACAGATGGACAGAGTGAGATGAGATTTCTGAGAGTTTTTTAATTTTCTGTTATCCATACAGTGTTGTAAAGTCGTTAAACTATGCATATTTACTCAGAATAACTTTATTTTCTGTATGAAAAAAGGTTTTGAAGTGTTTGGAATTTAAAAATGCAGGAAAATTAATAATTCCATCTTTACTGTCATTTAAAAAAATCACCACGACAAAACCGTTCAAGCTATCCAAAATCCATTGGCAATTTAAGTTGTTTAAAATGTTTTGGCATCATGTAGACAAAGTTTGGTGAGTATAGTGTTACTCTCCTCTGAGCAGTATGCATTAATTCACAGCTAAATGTAAAAAAAAAATCCACATTCAAATCAAAATAGCTGACTTCCTGTTGATCGTAGCTGATGACTGTGAATTAGAAAGTTGTCCGTCTTGAAAAGAACAATTTATGTACCAAGTTTGGTGTCTGTAGCTAAAACTAACCCCCCCACTTTTGACAAAAGGTGGCGCTATAGAGTGCCTCCTTCACGCCCTTTTAAAAGCTTTTGCCATTGTCTAGCTATCACTAATACTGATATGTGTTTTGAGTTTCATGTAAATCTGAGCTTGTTGTCTGCCTCAAACTCACCATAACAGAACATTCAAGTTTGACACGTTGCCATGGCAACACTATATCAGATATCAATATCCCCACAACATATTTACATCGGCCGTGTTTTGTCATTATTCTGATGAAGTTTTAAGTAAATCGAGTAAAAATAAGATGCTGAATTCAAAGCATTTGGAAAATGACACACTTCCTGCTGCCAGTTGGTGGCGCTATAACGTTGACTCTTAATAGTCACATATATACAATCGGTATCATACAACGAACAAACCCATGAAGTTTGATCAAATTCAGGAAATGTATGTGGATGTTATTAGACATTTCCTGTTTCTCATTTCTCGCCATAAGTTCCACGCCTCGCCACGGGCAAACCGTTCGAGATATCAAAAATCCCCTCGCAATTTTTCATCCTCAATGTCTTGAGATCATGTTCACCGAGTTTCGTGGCGAACGGGTTGAAAACCTCAGAGGAGTATTTCAAATTCCAGAGCATGCTTTTTTTAAACAGCCCTGAATAGCTGACTTCCTGTTGGGCGGAGCCTAGGACATAAAGTGTGAAAGTTGTTCGGCTCAATGAGATCTATAAGTGTACTGAGTTTCATATAAATATATGCAAGTGTGTGTGAGCTATGGTTCAAGATTTCTGACTGTGTTCCAGGGGGCGCTGTAGAGCCCCTGTGCCACGCCCGGGTCCAAGCCTCTGCGGCGTCCTGATGGCCGCAGATTCCAATGTGTGTGCCAATTTTCAAGAGTTTTTGAGCATGTTAAGGCCCCCAAAAACCCCCGGAAGGTTTAATAAAAAATAAAAAAAATAATAATAAGAATAATCCTTAGAAGAACAATAGGGCTCTTCGCCCCTTCGGGCTTGAGCCCTAATAATAACAAATAATCCTAAGGAAAACAATAGGGCTCTCGCCCTCCAGGCTTGAGCCCTAAAAATAATCCTAAGGAAAACAATAGGCCTCTCGCCCTTTGGGCTTGAGCCCTAATAACAATTTAAAATACAGATTTTTTTTTTCCTGATTATTAAAGGGATGATTAGGTCTCTCTCTCTCTCTCTCTCTCTCTCTCTCTCTCTCTGGCAGTGAGGTTTTAAAGGATAAGGCAGTTAAAGGGTTAATCAGAATCATCAAGACTTTAAAATCACATTCACAGAACAATATATATATAACTTTAGTGACACTTTACAATAATATTTCATTTCTAAACATTATGTTAACATGAACAATATTTATATAGCATTCATTCATGTCAGTTAATATTCCAAACTTAAACATTAAAACATTGTTTTATTGTGATTTTTTTCCAAGCACATTTTACCAATTCCAAACCATATCAATCTTAATAACTACCATTATTTTTTTATTTAATCATTTATGAGTGCTATACAATAGTCCTGGAAAGCTGGAAGAGAAAAACTCCTTATATTCATGTGTGCAGAATTATTGGGCATGTTTTCTTTTACAGATGAAATGCGCTAAAAAAGAGTTTTAACTCAAACTGTAAAGCCCATGAGAAATATCAAACACAAATGCAATACAGAAATGGATAAGTTAAGACTTGACCATTGTACAAAAATGCTGACTGGGTCATGAGGTCAGAAAAGAAGAAAAAAAAAACAGGTCAAGAAGAACTGACAAAAATAATTGCAAAATAATAAGGAATTAATGTGAAGATTAATTTTTAGTCAATTCTGCAAGACAAACTTTCAGGAAAGGAGGTGGAATAAAAATGAACTCCTAAATCTTAATCCCGGATTCTGGAAGATATATTCCTCAAACCATCGGACAAGAGGACGTGGTGCTGGTCCTTCACAAGTCACTCTAATCTGTTCAAAAAGCCTATATATAAAGTCTTAATATATAGTATTTCACAATACTTCATGGTATTCTAATTAAATCATTTTTTGGAATCTTAGATCTCTCATAACCTGACACATTGTAATTCTGAGACTCCAGGAAAGTGGCAGTTCTGTAAAATGTTGGCGCTGGAGACTAAATGCTCCCTGATAGTTTCACACCTAATTCACTTAACACACACACACACATTACCCACAGTGACAGAGGGACAGAGTGACATCAGATGTATGATAGTTTTTTAATTTTCTATCATCCATATAGTGTTGTATAGTCATGAAACTATGCATATTTCCTCAGAATGACTTGTCTTCTATGTGTAAATTTTTTTAAAGTGTTTAGAAACTGCACTTAAAAAAAATAAAAGACATTTACTGTTTACTTTTTTACTGTTATTTCAAAAAATCACCACGACAAAACCATTCAAGCTATTCAAAATTCATCCGCACCTGTACTGTAAGATAAATTCTTTAAACAGTGGTAAAAGAGGATGTGGTGCTGAACCTTCAAGAGTCACTCAAAACGTATCTGTCCATAAAGCCTATAGAGAATTATTCTTAATATACAGTTCACAATACTTCAGATTGTTATTCTAATTAAGTGAGGGTCATTTTATCAGTAAAACACATAACATACATATTATTTTTCTTTGAAAGATTTCTATAAATGATTTAAATCATACTAGTTTCTACAATAATTATTTAAAAGTAATCCTATAGCTCCATCTGGTGGCCATTATTGGTGCTAAGAATTGCAAGCTTGATTTATATGTTATGATAGTTTTAAATTTATGCTGGCTCTTGAAAATGATAAAGCTATGAAACTTACTGTGCTTCCTTCAAATGATGACTTCTGCGTATATAAAAAATTATAAAGAGTTGAAATTAAAATTTTTAAAGATATAGTAAAATAACTACTGTATTTTTTATGTTACTTTAATAAATCGCTATGGCCACACCATTTAAGGTATCCTAAACCCATTCGAAATTGAACATCTTCAGTATATGGCTTCATGTTAAAACAGTAAAACAGGTGTGAACTACTTGTGTCTTCTTGGAGGAGTATGAATTCATTTACAGGCTGAGTTTATCATAAATCCACAATAACATTTCTGAGTTCTGTATCAATCTGTGTTGTTGTTTGTTTATTTTTATTTTTTTATTTTTCATAGGAAGATAACTGACCCTTTACTCTTCTTTTTAATAAATTTGCTTATAAACCAAGAACAAGCTATTTATAGCTGTATGGATTTACATTTAAAAAATTAGCCTATGGCAATCATTCTAAACAGCTTAAATAAAACCTGTTAATATTTATTATAGACCACTGTAACTGTGTATAATCTAACAAACAAGTTTATTATGAAAATAAAAGTGTGTACACCAGATAAATTGGACGATAAAGAAATTGCAATAGTATAATAGAGCATGTTTTAGGTTTTTAGGCGTTTAGATGCAGAAATGGACAAATCAAATGTAAAATAAAATGTAATTGATTTAATTAAATATAGATTAAGTCTTCTTAGAGCAAAATAATAAATAAATACCTACACACATTAAAAAAGCAGCCAAGATTGCTGAGTTTAATTTTCTATATAGATTAAAATTGAAGACAGAAGCAGCTGGTATATGCAGTCACTTAATATTAAAATCCAGTAGATCCACTTCAGATTTATTTCTCAACAGTTTATGTTCACGTGGCTGTTTTCGTTTATATTAGCCAAGCTATTATGTATTTTGAAATAATCTTGTCCGTGATGTGTTCGTTCTTACGACGAAAGGCAGAATCCTGCAGCTCAAGAGATGTTATTCTGCCAGTCGCGCTTTCAAATAGTCTTGCACACATAAACGGGTCACAAACATCTGTATTTAGCTCGTGTTGTGTTATAATGGGTGTATAGTGTGCATTTATGGCAATAATTTATTTAAAAAAGCTCTTAAACAAGAATAAATGCGTTTGTTTTGAACTTGTGACACTGTGCGCGCTGATCGGAGGCAGTGATTTCAGATAGGCAGCCGCAAATATTTCATTTTCTCACAAACAGTTCAAAAACATCTTAATTTAGCTCTTGGTGTGTTCTAATTGGCGAATTGTGTGATATCGCTGCAATACTTTATTTTTAATAGCTATAAAACAAGAATAAACTCGTTTTTTCTGAGCTCATCATTCCACACGCTCTTGCTCAGAGCGGTGATTCATCTCTCGTGTTTCTCACGTATCACTGACCACACATCAATTATTAATGAGCCCTGACCGGGTAATAATCATATATGTTGGTTTAGCTTGTCAGTGTGAATTAAATCCAAGTATTATTTTGTATTTTAACCGATTTAAAAGTGAAACCAAAAGAGAGTCTCCTCCCTTTTTGAGTTCAGGATATGCACCTGTAGGGGCGCTATTTCTCTCAGACAATGGAAGTCTAAGCACACACACTCAAACAGAGGGACAGAGTGAAATGAGATGTCTGAGAGTTTTTTAATTTTCTGTTATCCATACAGTGTTGTAAAGTCATGAAACTATGCATATTTACTCAGAATAACTTTTTTTTCTTTATGAAAAAAGGTTTTGAAGTGTTTGGAATTTAAAAATGCAGGAAAATTAATAATTCCATTTTTACTGTCATTTAAAAAAATCACCACGACAAAACCATCCAAGCTATCCAAAACCCATTCACAATTTAAGTTCCTCAATGTTTTTTCAACATGTAGACAAAGTTTGGTGCTTATAGTGTTACTCTCCTCTGAGCAGTATGCATTAATTCACAGCTAAATGTAAAAAACAATCCACATTCAAATCAAAATAGCCGACTTCCTGTTGGTCGTAGCTGATGACTGTGAATTAGAAAGTTGTCCGTCTTGATAAGAACAATTTTTGTACTGAGTTTGGTGTCTGTAGCTAAAACTAACCCCCCCACTTTTGACAAAAGGTGGCACTATAGAGTGCCTCTTCCACGCCCTCTTATGAACTTTTGCCAGTGTCTAGCTGTCACTAATACTGATATGTGTTCTGAGTTTTATGAAATTCTAAGCATGTTATATGCCTCAAAATCACCTGAGAAGTTTTCCAGTTTGACATGTTGCCACGGCAACAATATTTTTAGATATCCAATTTCCCCCAGCAGATTCATATCGGCTGTGTTTTAACATTATTCTGATGAAGTTTGAAGCAAATCGAGTAAAAATAAGATGCTGAATTCAAAGCATTTTGAAAATGACACACTTCCTGCTGCCAGTTGGTGGCGCTATAACTTTGACTCCTAAAAGTCACATATATGTGATCGACATCATACAATTAATAATCTGATGAAGTTTGATTGAAATCAGGAAATGTATGTGGATGGTATTAGACACTTCCTGTTTCTCAATTCTCGCCATAATTTCAACGCCTCGCCACGAGCAAACCGTTCGAGATATCAAAAATCCCCTGGCAATTTTTCATCCTCAATGTCTTGAGATCATGTTGACCGAGTTTGTTGGTAAACGAGTAAAAAACCTATGACAAGTATATCAAATTCCAGAGCATGCGCTTTTTACATAACTCTAAATAGCTGACTTCCTGTTGGGCGGAGCCCAATGACATGCAATACGAAAATTGTTCGGCACAATGAGATCTATATGTGTACTGAGTTTCATATGAATATGTGCAAGTATGTGTGAGCTATACATCAACATTTATGACTGTGTTCCAGGGGGCGCCATAGAGCCCCTGTGCCACGCCCGGGTCCCAACCTCTGCAGGCTCCTAAAGGGCACAGATTCCAAAGTGTGCGCAAATTTTCAAGAGTTTTTGAGTATGTTAGGGACCCCAAAAGCCCCCACAACTTTGACCAAAAATATGAATAATAAACCCTAAATAGCCAACTTCCTGTTGGGCGGAGCCTATGACATGCAGTACGAAAGTTGTTTGGTTTAATGAGATCTACATGTGTACCGAGTTTCATGTGTCTACGTGCAAGTATGTATGATATATGGCCCTCAGTATTCCAGGGGGCGCTGTAGAGCCCCTGTGCCACGCCCGTGTATCAGTCTCTGCCCGACCCTAATGGCCGCAGGTTCCAATCTGTGTGCCAATTTTCAAGAGTTTTCGAGCATGTTAAGGACCCCAAAAGCCCCCGTAACGTTAGAAAAAAATAATAATAATAATAATAATAATAATAAAAAATAATCCTAAGGAAAACAATAGGGCTCTCGCCCTCCAGGCTTGAGCCCTAAATATAGCTGCAAGCAGCGATGGCGGGCTCAAGCCACCAATGCCATCGCCACCCCGGTGGCATCAGGTAAACTGTGCCCAGCGGGCACATGCATTCACAATATCCCTCTGGCAGTGAGGTTTTAAAGGATAAGGCAGTTAAAGGGTTAATCAGAATCATCAAGACTTTAAAATCACATTCACAGAACAATATATATAACTTTAGTGACACTTTACAATAATATTTCATTTCTAAACATTATGTTAACATGAACAATATTTATATAGCATTCATTCATGTCAGTTAATATTCCAAACTTAAACATTAAAACATTGTTTTTTTGTGATTTTTTTCCAAGCACATTTTACCAATTCCAAACCATATCAATCTTAATAACTACCATTATTTTTTATTTAATCATTTATGAGTGCTATACAATAGTCCAGGAAAGCTGGAAGAGAAAAACTCCTTATATTCATGTGTGCAGAATTATTGGGCATGTTTTCTTTTACAGATGAAATGCAATAAAAAAGAGTTTTAACTCAAACTGTTTTAACTCAAAGTCGAAAATTATGAAATACCCATGAGAAATATCAAACACAAATGCAATACAGAAATGGATAAGTTAAGACTTGACCATTGTAGAAAAATGCTGACTGGGTCATGAGGTCAGAAAAGAAGAAGAAGAAAAAAAAACAGGTCAAGAAGAACTGACAAAAATAATTGCAAAATAATTAGGAATTAATGTGAAGATTAATTTTTAGTCAATTCTGCAAGACAGACTTTCAGGAAAGGAGGTGGAATAAAAATGAGCTCCTAAATCTTAATCCCGGATTCTGGAAGATATATTCCTCAAACCATCGGACAAGAGGACGTGGTGCTGGTCCTTCACAAGTCACTCTAATCTGTTCAAAAAGCCTATATATAAAGTCTTAATATATAGTATTTCACAATACTTCATGGTATTCTAATTAAATCATTTTTTGGAATCTTAGATCTCTCAGAACCTGACACATTGTAATTCTGAGACTCCAGGAAAGTGGCAGTTCTGTAAAATGTTGGCGCTGGAGACTAAATGCTCCCTGATAGTTTCACACCTAATTCACTTAACACACACACACACACACAGACACATTACCCACAGTGACAGAGGGACAGAGTGACATCAGATGTATGATAGTTTTTTAATTTTCTATCATCCATATAGTGTTGTATAGTCATGAAACCATGCATATTTCCTCAGAATGACTTGTCTTCTATGTGTACATTTTTTTGAAGTGTTTAGAAGCTGCACTTAAAAAAAGTAAAGACATTTACCGGTTACTTTTTTATTGTTATTTCAAAAAATCACCACGACAAGACCATTCAAGCCATTCAAAATTCATCCGCACCTGTACTGTTAGATACATTCTTTAAACAGTGGTAAAAGAGGATGTGGTGCTGATCCTTCAAGAGTCACTCAAAACGTATTTGTCCATAAAGCCTATAAAGAATTATTCTTAATATACAGTTCACAATACTTCAGCTTGTTATTCTAATTAAGTGAGGGTCATTTTATCAGTAAAATACATAAAATTCATATTATTTTTCTTTGAAAGATTTCTATAAATGATTTAAATCATACTTGTTTCTACAATAATTATTTAAAAGTAATCCTATAGCTCCATCTGGTGGCCATTATTGGTACTAAGAATTGCAAGCTTGATTTATATGTTATGATAGTTTTAATTTTATGCTGGCTCTTGAAAATGATAAAGCTATGAAACTTACTGTGCTTCCTTCAAATGATGACTTCTACGTATATAAAAAATTATGAAGAGTTGGAATTAAAAATTTTAAAGATATAGTAAAATAACTATTGTATTTTTTTTTATGTTACTTTAATAAATCGCTATGGCCACACCATTTAAGGTATCCTAAACCCATTCGAAATTTAACATCTTCAGTATATTGGCATCATGTTGAAAAAGTTTGGTGGTCTTCTTGGAGGATTATGAATTCATTTACAGGCTGAGTTTATCATAAATCCACAATAACATTTCTGAGTTCTGTATCAATCTGTGTTGTTGTTTGTTTATTTTTTTTTTTTTTTTTTTCATAGGAAGATAACTGACCCTTTATTCTCCTTTTTAATAAATGTGCTCATAAACCAAGAACAAGCTATTTATAGCTGTATTTATAAACTGCTTACTACTGACTATTAATATTGGGACAAGGCTTTATAAAGCATGAACTGACTATTTACTAATGAGTGCAGTTATTATAAAGTGTTATCAATGCATTTGCTAATGTTAACAAATTAGAGATTATTTTACAGTGTTATCAAATCCCTTAAATGATTTTTAAGTGTTTTGTAATGATTTTATTGACCTACAAGCATTTGTGAAAGTTCTGCTTGCATTAGAGCTTAGTATTGATCTGTGAGCTGAACAGATTTACTGTTACATCCATGAGATTATGTAAATTCAAATAAATATCATGTCACAGGATGTCAGAGGTCAGTATCAAATTAGTTTGAAATGATTATTTGCAGCACAAATAAGGTTTTTTAGGATTTTTAAAAATCCCTAAAACTGTCAGAAAAGGATAAGGCCTAAGATTTCTATGTGAGTGGCTAAATTTGTTTGTTTTTATAACTATAATGCATAAACTATGAAACTATACAAAATGTATAAAAAAGTACAAGTTATTGTTTTCCAATGTTTTTTATTTATTTTTTATTTTTATTTTTTGGATTTACATTTTAAAAAATTAGCCTAAGGCAATCATTCTAAACAGCTTGAATAAAACCTGTCAATATTTATTATAGACCACTATAACTGTGTATAATCTAACAAACAAGTTTATTATGAAAATAAAAGCGTGTACACCGGATAAATTGGACGATAAAGAAATTGCTAACAATAGTATACAATAGTTTTTAGGCGTTTAGATGCAGAAATGGAAAAATAAAATGTAAAATAAAATGTAATTGATTTAATTAAATATAGATTAAGTCTTGTTAGAGCAAAATAATAAATAAATACGTACACACATTAAAAAAGCAGCCAAGATGAATGAGTTTAATTTTTTATATAGATTAAAATTGAAGACAGAAGCAGCTGGTATATGCGGTCACTTAATATTAAATTCCAGTAGATCCACTTTAGATTTATTTCTCAACAGTTTATGTTCACGTGGCTGTTTTCGTTTATATTCGCCAAGCTATTATGTATTTTGAAATAATCTTGTCCTTGAAGTGTTCGTTCTTACGACGAAAGGCAGAATCCTGCAGCTCGAGAGATATATGTTATTCTGCCAGTCGCGCTTTCAAATAGTCTTGCACACTTAAACGGGTCACAAACACCTGCATTTAGCTCGTGTTGTGTTATAATGGATGTATTGTGTGCATTTATGGCAATAATTTATTTTAAAAAGCTCTTAAACAAGAATAAATTCGTTAGTTTTGAACTTGTGACACTGTGCGCGCTGATCAGAGGCAGTGATTTCAGATATAGGCAGCCGCGAATATATCATTTTCACACAAACAGTTCAAAAACATCTTAATTTAGCTCTTGGTGTGCTCTAATTGGTGAATTGTGTGATATCGCTGCAATACTTTATTTTTAAAAGCTTTAAAACAGGAATAAATTCGTTTTTTCTGAGCTCTTTACTCCAGACGCTCGTGGTCACAGCGGTGATTCATCTCTCCTATTTCTCACGTATCTCTGGCCAGAAATAATTTATCCATGAGCCCTGAACCGGTAATAATCATATATGTTGGTTTAGCTTGTCAGTGTGAATTAAATCTAAGTATTTATTTGTATTTTAACCGATTTAAAAATGAAACTAAAAGAGAGTCTCCTCCCTTTCAGTCGAATTTCCCTTTCAGGAATTGAACCTGTAGGGGCGCATTTTCTCTCAGACAATGTAAGTCTCAGCACATAATACTCAAACAGAGGGACAGAGTGAGATGAGATGTCTGACAGTTTTTTAATTTTCTGTTATCCATACAGTGTTGTAAAGTCATGAAACTATGCATATTTACTCAGAATAACTTTTTTTCTGTATGAAAAAAGGTTTTGAAGTGTTTGGAATTTAAAAATGCAGGAAAATTAATAGTTCCATCTTTATTGTCATTTAAAAAAATCACCACGACAGAACCATCCAAGCTATCCAAAACCCATTCACAATTTAAGTTCCTCAATGTTTTTTCAACATGTACACCAAGTTTGGTGTGTATAGTGTTACTCTCCTCTGAGCAGTATGCATTAATTCACAGCTAAATGTAAAAAACAATCCACATTCAAATCAAAATAGCCGACTTCCTGTTGGTCGTAGCTGATGACTGTGAATTAGAAAGTTGTCCGTCTTGATAAGAACAATTTTTGTACTGAGTTTGGTGTCTGTAGCTAAAACTAACCCCCTCACTTTTGACAAAAGGTGGCGCTATAGAGTGCCTCTTCCACGCCCTCTTATGAACTTTTGCCAGTGTCTAGCTGTCACTAATACTGATATGTGTTCTGAGTTTGATGAAATTCTAAGCATGTTATATGCCTCAAAATCACCTGAGAAGTATTCCAGTTTGACATGTTGCCACGGCAACAATATTTTTAGATATCAATATCCCCCCAGCAGATTTATATCGGCTGTGTTTTAACATTATTCTGATGAAGTTTGAAGCAAATCGAGTAAAAATAAGATGCTGAATTCAAAGCATTTTGAAAATGACACACTTCCTGCTGCCAGTTGGTGGCGCTATAACTTTGACTCCTAATAGTCACATATATGCGATCGACATCATACAATGAATAATCTGATGAAGTTTGATTAAAATTAGGAAATGTATGTGGATGGTATTAGACACTTCCTGTTTCTCAATTCTCGCCATAAATTAAACGCCTCGCTACGAGCAAACCGTTCGAGATATCAAAAATCTCCTGGCAATTTTTCATCCCCAATGTCTTGAGATCATGTTGACCGAGTTTGGTGGCAATCGAGTAAAAAACCTATGACAAGTATATCAAATTCCAGAGCATGCGCTTTTTACATAACTCTAAATAGCTGACTTCCTGTTGGGCGGAGCCTATGACATGCAATACGCAAGTTGTTCGGCACGATGAGATCTATATGTGTACTGAGTTTCATATTAATACGTGTAAGTATGTGTGAGCTATACATCAATATTAATGACTGTGTTCCAGGGGGCGCCGTAGAGCCCCTGTGCCACGCCCGGGTCCCAACCTCTGCAGGCTCCTAAAGGCCACAGATCCAAAGGTGTGTGCAAATTTCCAAGAGTTTTTGAGTATGTTAAGGACTCCAAAAGCCCCCACAACTTTGACGACAAATATGAATAATAAACCCTAAATAGCCAACTTCCTGTTGGGCGGAGCCTATGATATGCAATACGAAAGTTGTTTGTATTGATGAGTTCTATATGTGTACCGAGTTTCGTATGTCTACGTACAAGTATGTATGATATATGGCCCTCCATATTCCAGGGGGCGCTGTAGAGCCCCTGTGCCACGCCCGTGTATCAGTCTCTGCCCGGCCCTAATGGCCGCAGGTTCCAATGTGTGTGCCAATTTTCAAGACTTTTTAAGCATGTTAAGGGCCCCAAAAGCCCCCGTAACGTTAGAAAAAAATAATAATAATAATAATAAATATAGCTGCAAGCAGCGATGGCGGGCTCAAGCCACCAATGCCATCGCCACCCCGGTGGCATCAGGTAAACTGTGTCCAGCGGGCACATGCATTCACAATATCCCTCTGGCAGTGAGGTTTTAAAGGATATGGCGGTTAAAGGGTTAATCCGAATCATCTAGACTTTAAAATCACATTCACAGAACAATATATATATATATATAACTTTAGTAACACTTTACGATAAGATTTCATTTATAAACATTATGTTAACATGAACAATATTTATATAGCATTCATTCATGTCAGTTAATATTCCAAACTTAAACATTAAAACATTGTTTTATTGTGATTTTTTTCCAAGCACATTTTACCAATTCCAAACCATATCAATCTTAATAACTACCATTATTTTTTATTTAATCATTTATGAGTGCTATACAATAGTCCAGGAAAGCTGGAAGAGAAAAACTCCTTATATTCATGTGCAGAATTATTAGGCATGTTTTCTTTTACAGATGAAATGCACTAAAAAAGAGTTTTAACTCAAACTGTTTTAACTCAAAGTCGAAAATTATGAAATACCCATGAGAAATATCAAACACAAATGCAATACAGAAATGGATAAGTTAAGACTTGACCATTGTACAAAAATGCTGACTGGGTCATGAGGTCAGAAAAGAAGAAGAAAAAAAAAAACAGGTCAAGAAGAACTGACAAAAATAATTGCAAAATAATTAGGAATTAATGTGAAGATTAATTTTTAGTCAGTTCTGCAAGACAGACTTTCAGGAAAGGAGGTGGAATAAAAATGAGCTCCTAAATCTTAATCCCGGATTCTGGAAGATATATTCCTCAAACCATCAGACAAGAGGAGGTGGTGCTGGTCCTTCACGAGTCACTCTAATCGGTTCATAAAGCCTATATATAAAGTCTTAATATATAGTATTTCACAATACTTCATGGTATTCTAAATAAATCATTTTTTGGAATCTTTGATTTCTCAGAACCTGACACATTGTAATTCTGAGACTCCAGGAAAGTGGCAGTTCTGTAAAAAATTCTATGTGTACATTTTTTTGAAGTGTTTAGAAGCTGCACTTAAAAAAATAAAAGACATTTACTGGTTACTTTTTTACTGTTATTTAAAAAAATCACCACGACAAAACCATTCAAGCTATCCAAAATTCATTCACACCTGTTCTGTAAGATAAATTCTTTAAACAGTGGTAAAAGAGGATGTGGTGCTGATCCTTCAAGAGTCACTCAAAACGTATCTGTCCATAAAGCCTATGAAGAATTATTCTTAATATACAGTTCACAATACTTCGGCTTGTTATTCTAATAAAGTGAGGGTCATTTTATCAGTAAAATACATAAAATTCATATTATTTTTCTTTGAAAGATTTCTATAAATGATTTAAATCATACTTGTTTCTACAATAATTATTTAAAAGTGATCCTATAGCTTCATCTGGTGGCCATTATTGGTACTAAGAATTGCAAGCTTGATTTATATGTTATGATAGTTTTAATTTTATGCTGGCTCTTGAAAGTGATAAAGCTATGAAACTTACTGTGATTCCTTCAAATGAGGACTTCTACTTATATAAAAAATTATGAAGATTTAGAATGAAAAATTGTAAAGATATAGTAAAATAACTATTGTATTTTTTTATGTTACTTTAATAAATCTCTATGGCAACACCATTTAAGCTATCCTTAACCCATTCACAATTTAACATATAGGCATAATGTTGAAAAAGGAGTATGGAGTAGTATGAGTAGGAGTATGAATTCATTTGCAGGCTTTATCATAAATCCACAATAAAATTTCTGAGTTCTGTATCAATCTGTGTTGTTGTTTGTTTATTTTTATCTTTTATTTTTCATAGGAAGATAACTTACTCTCATTTTTAATAAATGTGCTTATAAACCAAGGACAAGCTATTTATAGCTGTATTTATAAACTGCTTACTACTGACTATTGATATTGGGACAAGGCTTTATAAAGCATGAACTGACTATTTAATAATGAGTGCAGTTATTATAAAGTGTTATCAATGAATTTGCTAATGTTAACAAATTAGACATTATTTTACAGTGTTATCAAATCCTTAAATGACTCATAAGCATTTGTGAAAGTTCTGCTTGCATTACAGCTTAGTATTGATCTGTGAGCTGAACAGATTTACTGTTACATCCATGAGATTATGTAAATTAAAATAAATATAATGTCACAGGATGTCATAGGTCAGTATCAAATGAGTTTGAAATTATTATTTGCAGCACAAATAAGGTTTTTTTAGGATTTTTAAAAATCCCTAAAACTGTCAGAAAAAGGTTAAGGCCTAAGCTATTTCTATGTGAGTGGCTAATTTTATTTTTGTTTTTATAATTGTAATACACAAACTATGAAATTATACAAAATGTATAAAAAGATAAATAAATAAATACGCACACATTAAAAAAGCAGCCAAGTCGAATGAGTTTCCTTTTTTATATAGATTAAAATTGAAGACAGAAACAAGTGGTAAATGTGGTCACTTTAATATTCAAATCCAGTAGATCCAGTTTATGTTCACGTGGCTGTTTTCGTTTATAGTCGCCAAGCTATTATGTGTTTTGAAATAATCTTGTCCGTTATGTGTTCGTTCGTACGACGAAAGCCAGAATCCTGCAGCTCGAGAGATATGTTATTCTGCCAGTCGCGCTTTCAAATAGTCTTGCACACTTAAACAGGTCACAAACACCTGCATTTAGCTCTTGTTGTGTTACAATGGGTTTATTGTGTGCATTTGTGGTAATATTTTATTTAAAAAAGCTCTTAAACAAGAATAAATTCGTTTGTTTTGAGCTGGACACTGTACGCGCTGATCGGAGGCGGTGATTTCAGAAAGGCAGCTGCAAATATTTCATTTTCACACAAACAGTTCAAAAACATCTTAATTTAGCTCTTGGTGTGTTCTAATTGGTTGATTGTGTGATATCGCTGTAATAATTTATTTTTAAAAGCTTTAAAACAGGAATAAATTCGTTTTCTCTGAGCTCTTTACTCCAGACGCTCGTGGTCACAGCGGTGATTCATCTCTCCTATTTCTCACGTATCTCTGGCCAGAAATAATTTATCCATGAGCCCTGAACCGGTAATAATCAGATATGTTGGTTTAGCTTGTCAGTGTGAATTAAATCTAAGTATTTGTTTGTATTTTTAACCGATTTAAAAGTGAAAGTAAAAGTCCGGGAATTGAACCTGTAGGGGCGCAATTTCTCTCAGACAATGGAAATCTAAGCACATATACTCAAACAGAGGGACAGAGTGAGATGAGATGTCTGACAGTTTTTTTAATTTTCTGTTATCCATACAGTGTTGTAAAGTCGTGAAACTATGCATATTTCCTCAGAATGACTTTTTCATCTGTATGAAAAAATTCTTTGACGTGTTTGGAAGCTGCAATTTAAAAATACAATAATGATTCCCTTTGTAAGGTCATTTAAAAAAATCACCAAGGCAAAACCATTCAAGCTATCCAAAATCCATTCACAATTTAAGTTCCTATCAGAAATACTGATGTGTGTTCAGAGTTTTGTGAAATTCTAAGTATGTTATTTGCCTCAAAATCACCTGAGAAGTATTCCAGTTTGACATGTTGCCACGCCAACAATTTTTTAGATATCAATATCCCCCCAGCAGATTTATATCAGCTGTGTTTTAACATTATTCTGATGAAGTTTGAAGCAAATCGAGTAATAATAAGATGCTGAATTCAAATCATTTTGAAAATGACACACTTCCTTCTGCCAGTTGGTGGCGCTATAACTTTGACTCCTAATAGTCACATATATGCGATCGACATCATACAACGAATAATCTGATGAAGTTTGATTAAAATCAGGAAATGTATGTGGATGGTATTAGACACTTCCTGTTTCTAATTTCTCGCCATAATTTCAACGCCTCGCCATGAGCAAACCTTTCGAGATATCAAAAATCCCCTGGCAATTTTTCATCCCCAGTGTCTTGAGATCATGTTGACCGAGTTTGGTGGCAATCGAGAAAAAATCCTATGACAAGTATTTCAAATTCCAGAGCATGCGCTTTTTACATAACTCTAAATAGCTGACTTCCTGTTGGGTGGAGCCTATGACATGCAATACGAAAGTTGTTCGGCACGATGAGATCTATATGTGTACTGAGTTTCATATGAATATGTGCAAGTATGTGTGAGCTATACATCAAAATTTTTGACTGTGTTCCAGGGGGCGCCGTAGAGCCCCTGTGCCACGCCCGGGTCCCAGCATCTGCAGGCTCCTAAAGGCCACAGATTCCAAAGTGTGCGCAAATTTTCAAGAGTTTTTGAGTATGTTAAGGACCCCAAAAGCCCCCACAACTTTGACGAAAAATTTGAATACTAAACCCTAAATAGCCAACTTCCTGTTGGGCGGAGCCTATGATATGCAATACAAAAGTTGTTTGGATTGATGAGATTTATATGTGTACCGAGTTTCATACGTCTACGAGCAAGAATGTATGATATATGGCCCTCCATATTCCAGGGGGCGCTGTAGAGCCCCTGTGCCACGCCCGTGTATCAGTCTCTGCCCGGCCCTAATGGCCGCAGGTTCCAATCTGTGTGCCAATTTTCAAGACTTTTTAAGCACGTTAAGGGCCCCAAAAGCCCCCGAGACGTTGGAAAAAAATAATAATAATAATAATAATAATAATAATAATAATAATAATAAAAAATAATCCTAAGGAAAACAATAGGCCTCTCGCCCTTTGGGCTTGAGCCCTAATAATAATAATAATATAGCTGCAAGCAGCGATGGCGGGCTCAAGCCACCAGTGCCATCGCCACCCCGGTGGCATCAGGTAAACTGTGCCCAGCGGGCACATGCATTCACAATATCCCTCTGGCAGTGAGGTTTTAAAGGATATGGCAGTTAAAGGGTTAATCCGAATCATCTAGACTTTAAAATCACATTCACAGAACAATATATATATATATAACTTTAGTAACACTTTACAATAAGATTCCATTCATAAACATTATGTTAACATGAACAATATTTATATAGCATTCATTCACGTCAGTTAATATTCCAAACTTAAACATTAAAACATTGTTTTATTGTGATTTTTTTCCAAGCATTTTTTACCAATTCCAAACCATATCAATCTTAATAACTACCAATTTTTTTTTATTTATTCATTTATGAGTGCTATACAATAGTCCAGGAAAGCTGGAAGAGAAAAACAGGTCAAGAAGAACTGACAAAAAGAATTGCAAAATAATTAGGAAATAATGTGAAGATTAATTTTTAGTCAATTCTGCAAGACAGACTTTCAGGAAAGGAGGTGGAATAAAAATAAGCTCTTAAATCTTAATCCTGGATTCTGGAAGATATATTCCTCAAACCATCGAACAAGAGGAGGTGGTGCTGGTCCTTCACGAGTCACTCTAATCTGTTCATAAAGCCTATATATAAAGCCTTAATATATAGTATTTCACAATACTTCATGGTATTCTAATTAAATCATTTTTTGGGATCTTAAGTCTCTCAGAGCCGGACACCGAGTAATTCTGGAGACTCCAGGAAAGTGGCAGTTCTGTAAAATGTTGGCGCTGGAGACTAAATGCTCCCTGATAGTTTCACACCTAATTCACTTAACACACACACAAACACACACACACAGTGACAGTGGGACTGAGTGACATCAGATGTATGATAGTTTTTTTATTTTCTATCATCCATATAGTGTTGTATAGTCATGAAACTATTGTCATGAGACCAGTCATTCTGAGGAAATATGCCTCAGAATGACTTGTCTTTTATGTGTACATTTTTTTTAAGTGTTTAGAAGCTGCACTTTAAAAAAAATAAAAAGACATTTACTGGTTCCTTTTTTACTATTATTTCAAAAAATCACCACGACAAAACCATTCAAGCTATCCAAAATTCATTCACACCTGTTCTGTAAGATTAGTTCTTTAAACAGTGGTAAAAGAGGATGTGGTGCTGATCCTTCAAGAGTCACTCAAAACGTATCTGTCCATAAAGCCTATAAAGAATTATTCTTAATATACAGTTCACAATACTTCAGCTTGTTATTCTAATTAAGTGAGGGTCATTTTATCAGTAAAATTCCTAAAATACATATTATTTTATTTGAAAGATTTCTATAAATTATTTAAATCATACTCGTTTCTACAATAATTATTTAAAAGTAATCCTATAGCTCCCTCTGGTGACCATTATAGGTACTAAGAATTGCAAGCTTGATTTATAAGTTATGATAGTTTTAATTTTAGGCTGGCTCTTGAAAATGAAAAAGCTATGAAACTTACTGTGCTTCCTTCAAATGAGGACTTCTACTTATATAAAAAATTATGAAGAGTTAGAATGAAAAATTTTAAAGATATAGTAAAATAACTATTGTATTTTTTTTATGTTACATTAATAAATCTCTATGGCAACACCATTTAAGCTATCCTAAACCCATTCACAATTTAACATCTCAGTATATTGGCATCATGTTGAAAAAGGAGTATGGAGTAGTATGAGGAGGAGTATGAATTCATTTACAGGCTGATTTTATCATAAATCCACAATAAAATTTATTTTTTCTGTTCTGTATCAATCTGTGTTGTTGTTTGTTTATTTTTATCTTTTATTTTTCATAGGAAGATAACTGATCCTTTACTCTCCTTTTTAATAAATGTGCTTATAAACCAAAAACAAGCTATTTATAGCTGTATTTATAAACTGCTTACTACTGACTATTAATATTGGGACAAGGCTTTATAAAGCATGAACTGACTATTTACTTTTTGAGTTTGAAATTATTATTTGCAGCACAAATAAGGTTTTTTAGGATTTTTAAAAATCCCTAAAACTGTCAGAAAAGGATAAGGCCTAAGATTTCTATGTGAGTGGCTACATTTATTTGTTTTATAACTATAATGCATAAACTATGAAATTATACAAAATGTATAAAAAAGTACAACAGTCATTGTTTTCCAATGTTTTTTTTTTTTTTTTTTTTTTTTTTTTGGATTTACATGAAAAAAAATTAGCCTACTGCAATCATTCTAAACAGCTTGAATAAAACCTGTTAATATTTATTATAGACCACTGTAACTGTGTATAATCTAACAAACAAGTTTATTATGAAAATAAAAGTGTGTACACCAGAAAAATTGGACGATAAAGAAATTGCTAACAATAGTATAATAGAGCATGTTTTAGGTTTTTAGGCGTTTAGATGCAGAAATGGACAAATCAAATGTAAAATAAAATGTAATTGATTTAATTAAATATAGATTAATTCTTGTTAGAGCAAAATAATAAATAAATAAATAAATACGTACACACATTAAAAAAGCAGCCAAGATGAATGAATTTCATTTTTTATATAGATTAAAATTGAAGACAGAAGCAGCTGGTATATGCGGTCACTTAATATTAAAATCCAGTAGATCCACTTCAGATATATTTCTCAACAGTTTATGTTCACGTGGCTGTTTTCGTTTATAGTCGCCAAGCTATTATGTGTTTTGAAATAATCTTGTCCGTGATGTGTTCGTTCGTACGACGAAAGGCAGAATCCTGCAGCTCGAGAGATATATGTTATTCTGCCAGTCGCGCTTTCAAACAGTCTTGCGCACTTAAACGGGTCACAAACACCTGCATTTAGCTCTTGATGTGTTACAATGGGTTTATTGTGTGCATTTGTGGTAATGTTTTATTTAAAAAAGCTCTTAAACAAGAATAAATTCGTTTGTTTTGAGCTCGACACTGTACGCGCTGATCGGAGGCGTGATTTCAGATAGGCAGCCACAAATATTTCATTTTCACACAAACAGTTCAAAAACATCTGAATTTAGCTCTTGGTGTGTTCTAATTGGTTGATTGTGTGATATCGCTGTAATAATTTATTTTTAAAAGCTATAAAACAGGAATAAATTAGTTTTTCTGAGCTCTTTACTCCAGACTCTCGTGATCACAGCGGTGATTCATCTCTCCTATTTCTCACGTATCTCTGGCCAGAAATAATTTATCCATGAGCCCTGAACCGGTAATAATCAGATATGTTGGTTTAGCTTGTCAGTGTGAATTAAATCTAAGTATTTGTTTGTATTTTTAACCGATTTAAAAGTGAAAGTAAAAGTCCGGTAATTGCACCTGTAGGGGCGCAATTTCTCTCAGACAATGGAAGTCTGAAGCACACATACTCAAACAGAGGGACAAAGTGAGATGAGATGTCTGACAGTTTTTTAATTTTCTGTTATCCATACAGTGTTGTAAAGTCTTGAAACTATGCATATTTCCTCAGAATGACTTTTTCATCTGTATGAAAAAATTCTTTGACGTGTTTGGAAGCTGCATTTTAAAAATACAATAATGATTCCCTTTGTAAGGTCATTTAAAAAAATCACCACGGCAAAACCATTCAAGCTATCCAAAATCCATTCACAATTTAAGTTCCTATCAGAAATACTGATGTGTGTTCAGAGTTTTGTGAAATTCTAAGTATGGTATTTGCCTCAAAATCACCTGAGAAGTATTCCAGTTTGACATGTTGCCACGCCAACAATTTTTTAGATATCAATATCCCCCTTGCAGATTTATATCGGCTGTGTTTTAACATTATTCTGATGAAGTTTGAAGCAAATCGAGTAATAATAAGATGCTGAATTCAAATCATTTTGAAAATGACACACTTCCTTCTGCCAGTTGGTGGCGCTATAACTTTGACTCCTAATAGTCACATATATGCGATCGACATCATACAACGAATAATCTGATGAAGTTTGATTAAAATCAGGAACTGTATGTGGATGGTATTAGACACTTCCTGTTTCTCATTTCTCGCCATAATTTCAACGCCACGCCACGAGCAAACCGTTCGAGATATCAAAAATCCCCTGGCAATTTTTCATCCCCAGTGTCTTGAGATCATGTTGACCGAGTTTGGCGGCAATCGAGAAAAAAACCTATGACAAGTATTTCAAATTCCAGAGCATGCGCTTTTTACATAACTCTAAATAGCTGACTTCCTGTTGGGTGGAGCCTATGACATGCAATATGAAAGTTGTTCGGCACAATGAGATCTATATGTGTACTGAGTTTCATATGAATATGTGCAAGTATGTGTGAGCTATACATCAACATTTCTGACTGTGTTCCAGGGGGCGCCGTAGAGCCCCTGTGCCACGCCCGGGTCCCAGCCTCTGCAGGCTCCTAAAGGCCACAGATTCCAAAGTGTGCGCAAACTTTCAAGAGTTTTTGAGTATGTTAAGGACCCCCAAAGCCCCCACAACTTTGACGAAAAATTTGAATACTAAACCCTAAATAGCCAACTTCCTGTTGGGCGGAGCCTATGATATGCAATACAAAAGTTGTTTGGATTGATGAGATTTATATGTGTACCGAGTTTCATACGTCTACGAGCAAGAATATATGATATATGGCCCTCCATATTCCAGGGGGCGCTGTAGAGCCCCTGTGCCACGCCCGTGTATCAGTCTCTGCCCGGCCCTAATGGCCGCAGGTTCCAATCTGTGTGCCAATTTTCAAGACTTTTTAAGCACGTTAAGGGCCCCAAAAGCCCCCGAGACGTTGGAAAAAAAAAAAAATAATAATAATAATAATAATAATAATAATAATAATAATAATAAAAAATAATCCTAAGGAAAACAATAGGCCTCTCGCCCTTTGGGCTTGAGCCCTAAATAAAAAATAATCCTAAGGAAAACAATAGGGCTCTCGCCCTCCAGGCTTGAGCCCTAAATATAGCTGCAAGCAGCGATGTCGGGCTCAAGCCATCAGTGCAACGCCACCCCGGTGGCATCAGGATAACTGTGCCCAGCGGGCATAAGCATTTACAGTAACCCTCTGACAATCAGTTTTAAGGGATGCGGCAGTTAAAGGGTTAATCCGACCAATCTAGACTTTGAAATCACATACACAGAACAATATATATAACTTTAGTAACACTTTATTTTAATATTTATAAAAAATGTATAAGGTGTGCATTGTAGCTGACACCTATATGAACACATTACAATTGCTTTGTGACTGCAAGTCTTTCTTCTCAAATGCTATTGAGCTTCAAATTTGCATTTGAGCCCATGTGAAAAAGTTGCATAATTTACATATGACTTACAGTTTGTTGTAATAAATATCAAACATTCAATTTAATTGTGCATTATAGCTGTCACCTAGATGAACAATTACAGTTGTTTTTATGACTGTAAGTCATTCTCTTCAAATGCTACTGACGTTAGAAAAGTGTATAACAATATCACATGTAACTTTAGAGACCTTCCCTAAATTTGAGACTCTAGAAAGTCCAATGTCAAGACAACTTTATGCCTGTTTTATTTTCTTTAGTTTTCTTTTCTCTGTGCCGGATTGCTGATGTCCTATACCCAGGCATAGATGTCCATCCATCAATTACGAACATTCAGCCGCAAACATGAGGTGTGAGCGGTCGCGAGCGCGGATGGGAGAATGACGCATGTTTTTTTTTTTTTTTTTTTTTTTTTTGAGCAACTGGGATGGTGCCCCCTCTGGGAGTTGGTGCCCTACGAAGACTGCATACTATGTTATACTGCATAATGTTAACAAATTAGACATTATTTTACAGTGTTACCAAATCCTTAAATAATGTATTAGTGTTTTGTAATGATTTTAATGACCTATAAGCATTTGTGAAATAGTTTTGCTTGCATTACAGCTTTATCTGTCAGTTGAAGAGTTTTACTGTTACATCCATGAGATTAATAAATGTCATGTCACGTCACAGGTTGTCATAGGTCAGTATCAAATGAGTTTGAAATTATTATTTGCAGCACAAATTAGGGTTCTTAGGATGTTTTTAAATCCCTAAAACTGTCAGAAAAGGATAAGGCCTAAGAGATTTCTTAACCTGTAATGAAAGGAAAAAACACCACCATTAGCAACAACAAAAACAATAACAATTTAAAATACAGATTTTTTTTTCCTGATTATTAAAGGGATGATTAGGTCTCTCTGTCTCTCTCTCTGCCAGACAGCCCCTCCCTACAGTCCACACACACTGTCACAGTCACCAACCCCCTCACACTCCCCCTCCCTCTCCCCCTCCCTTCCCTCACACAGACAGGGTGGCCAGAGTGAGATCATGTCAGTTGAGAAGTCTGACAGTTTTTTAATTTTCTTTTATCCATACAGTGTTGTAAAGTCGTGAAACTATGCATATTTCCTCAAAATGATTTGATCTTTGTATAAAAAAATGCTTTGAAGTGTTTGGAAGCTGCAATTTAAACATACAAGGCAATTAATGTTTCCCTTTTTACTGTCATTTCAAAAATTCACCACGACAAAACCGTTCAAGCTAACCAAAATCCGTTCGCAATTTAAGTTCCTCAATGGTTTTTCTTCATGTAGACAAAGTTTGGTGTGTATAGTGTACTTCCCCTGTGAGGAGTATGCATTAAATCAGAGCTCAATTTAAATATTCAAATCAAAATAGCCGACTTCCTGTTGGTCGTAGCTGATGACTGTGAATTAGAAAGTTGTCCGTCTTGAAAAGAACAATTTATGTACCAAGTTTGGTGTCTGTAGCTAAAACTAACCCCCCCACTTTTGACAAAAGGTGGCGCTATAGAGTGCCTCCTTCACGCCCTTTTAAAAGCTTTTGCCATTGTCTAGCTATCACTAATACTGATATGTGTTTTGAGTTTTATGTAAATCTGAGCTTGTTGTCTGCCTCAAACTCACCATAACAGAACATTCAAGTTTGACACGTTGCCATGGCAACACTATATCAGATATCAATATCCCCACAACAGATTTACATCGGCCGTGTTTTGTCATTATTCTGATGAAGTTTTAAGTAAATAGAGTAAAAATAAGATGCTGAATTCAAAGCATTTGGAAAATGGCACACTTCCTGCTGCCAGTTGGTGGCGCTATAATGTTGACTCTTAATAGTCACATATATACGATCAGTATCATACAACGAACAAACCAATGAAGTTTGATCAAATTCAGGAAATGTATGTGGATGTTATTAGACATTTCCTGTTTCTCATATCTCGCCATAATTTCAACGCCTCGCCACGGGCAAACCGTTCGAGATATCAAAAATCCCCTCGCAATTTTCCATCCCCAATGTCTTGAGATCATGTTGACCGAGTTTGGTGGCAATCAAGTAAAAGACCTATGACAAGTATATCAAATTCCAGAGCATGCTTTTTATAAACAGCCCTAAATAGCTGACTTCCTGTTGGGCGGAGCCTATGACATAGAGTGCGAAAGTTGCTCGGCTCAATGAGATCTATAAGTGTACTGAGTTTCATATAAATACATGAAAGTGTGTGTGAGCTATGGTTCAAGATTTCTGACTGTGTTCCAGGGGGCGCTGTAGAGTCCCTGTGCCACGCCCGGGGCCCAGTCTCTGTGGCGTCCTGATGGCCGCAGATTCCAATGTGTGTGCCAATTTTCAAGAGTTTTTGAGCATGTTAAGGCCTCCAAAAACCCCCGGAAGGTTTAATAAAAAATAAAAAAAATAATAATAATAAGAAGAAGAATAATCCTTAGAAGAACAATAGGGCTCTTCGCCCCTTCGGGCTTGAGCCCTAATAATAATAACAAATAATCCTAAGGAAAACAATAGGGCTCTCGCCCTACAGGCTTGAGCCCTAATAATAACAAATAATCCTAAGGAAAACAATAGGGCTCTCGCCCTCCAGGCTTGAGCCCTAATAACAAATAATCCTAAGGAAAACAATAGGGCTCTCGCCCTCCAGGCTTGAGCCCTAATAATAACAAATAATCCTAAGGAAAACAATAGGGCTCTCGCCCTCCAGGCTTGAGCCCTAATAATAAAAAATAATCCTAAGGAAAACAATAGGCCTCTCGCCCTTTGGGCTTGAGCCCTAATAATAATAATAATAAAAAATAATCCTAAGGAAAACAATAGGCCTCTCGCCCTTTGGGCTTGAGCCCTAATAACAAATAATCCTAAGGAAAACAATAGGGCTCTCGCCCTCCAGGCTTGAGCCCTAATAATAATAATAATAATAATAAATAATCCTAAGGAAAACAATAGGCCTCTCGCCCTTTGGGCTTGAGCCCTAATAATAATAATAAATAATAATAAATAATCCTAAGGAAAACAATAGGCCTCTCGCCCTTTGGGCTTGAGCCCTAATAATAATAAAAAAGAATCCTAAGGAAAACAATAGGGCTCTCGCCCTCCAGGCTTGAGCCCTAATAATAATAATAATAAACGGAGCAATTCCAAGAGGGTCCTCACACCATCGGTGCTCGGGCCCTAATAATAATAATAATAAACGGAGCAATTCCAAGAGGGTCCTCACACCATCGGTGCTCGGGCCCTAATAATAATAATAAACGGAGCAATTCCAAGAGGGTCCTCACACCATCGGTGCTCGGGCCCTAATAAACAAAGCAGATACAAGAGGGTCCTCGCACCTCGGTGCTCGGGCCCTAATTAAGAGATACTAAAGCTACGGAGCCTTATAACAATAACAAATTACCTTTTAAAATCACAACAACAAAAATATTGCACAACAAGCTAGTCTTTTTCTAAATAAATAAAAATAAATAAGCTTTAAAATAAATAACACACTGTGGCTATATTTTTAGGACTTGCTTTAAGGCATGTTTACATTATTAAAAAAAAACAAGCTCCCTGGCCTTGGATGGGATGAGTCTGTGAGTTCTTCTATCTGAGATAATCTGCCCAGTTTTAGGAAAAAAAAAAAATTTCAGATGGCACGGATGTGGACACAATGCAAAGTCTTGTCTTTGTGACTTCAGAAAGGCTTTTGTATACTGGTGAACATCTCCTCCACCAGGGCAGAGGGTCTGATGTGCGGGGTAAGAGTGGCTCTGCAAGGTTGGCCATCATAGCATCTGAGGTCTTAGAAGAGGTAGCAGAAGGCCTCAAGCTTGCTACCCTTTCGTCAAAGTCTTCCCAAAACATGGCCCCTGCATTGGCAGTGCACCAGGATCTGAAACTTCTCACTCTGAGCTGGGTTAAAACTGTTAAAGCTGAAGTTATCATAACGTTAATGTCTTTAACATTAATAATTCAAATTCAAAATGTTATTTGCTTTTAATGTATGTCATTATGTCCCTTTTTGAGCAATCTTCTTATACATATATATCACCAATAAGTCAAGTCTGCCTAGGAAAAGCAATTATTATACCAGCAAACTCAAAATTGGAGTAAAAATGAACAAACTAGTCTATAAATACTTTTTATTGTAAGCTTGGATTATTATATTATTATATAGCCTAGTGTTTATTTACCGATAGACAGTCAAGAAGACAAATTAATCAAAATGTTATTTATAACAGGGTTTTATTTATTTATAAAATAATAACAAACCACAGATCCTCAACAAACAGTAACAAAAACACAGTGACAGAAATGTCAGAAATAGCGCATGGGTCTGTCACGTGATTAAGGAACGAGTCAAACTCGACCCGAAAGACTCATGAGATGAACTAATCAATTCTCTTTCCGGCTCAAGACCGCAGGCTTGTTCGACTTAATGGAGCTCTGCACAAACCGATCATCGGCTGACTTGAATCAGTGCATGCCGGTTAGAAATTTTGTCCCACTTGATACAGCGCTGACGCCACGTGACTGTGACGTGTGCCATCAAAGTACCGCGAGAGCGATTCGAGAGTAGCCGGAGAGCTTCTGAAGAGCAGCTGCACAGGTTCTGATGACGACACAACTGATCCACGATTGGCTGGATTCACTGATGACACCGATGACGTGCGTTTCAAGTTTATTGTGAGTCGACTTCAGTTTCAGAAATTCTCATATGGACTTTTAAAACAGTTCAATACGTTTTTATGTCATCTTCATCTTATAAATCATATTTATTAAATATTGTTTTACTGTATTTACTTTATTGTTAATATAAAGTTTGTGTATGTTTATTTTGCATGACTTTCTTTTTTATACAGACCCTTTACAGTATTCAGCAGCATAACCTATTCAAATGAGCATTTTTAATAACTAAAATATTAATCTTAAAAACATACAATCTAATGTGGTCATAAATGTATGCTTTATATACAAATGATACATGATACATTATGTTCCTCCATTTGTTTGGTTTCTTCATATTCTTTAGTTTATTTTGCTGTGTTTATACTTCACCTGCATGTGGTTAGCAAACTGCTAACAACTTGCTGTAACTTCAACTTAACAACATTCATGACCCTTCCAAAACACCACTTATACACACATTTAAACGCGATCAAGTAAGCAATCGCCACAGGATCTGCCATGATTGACGTAATTGCAGCAAACTACGGGTGCCACAACGTGTCCGGCTTCATATCTCCGTTTTCAGCTCCTCCCCACCTGCACGCAGCTACTCTCGCAGATCGGTTGCATCCAGCCGCAGCCGATGTCGAACACACCTCGAGTTAGTTTTGCGTATGGGGCTGTCACGTGATTAAGGAACGAGTCAAACTCGACCCGAAAGACTCATGAGATGAACTAATCAATTCTCTTTCCGGCTCTAGACCGCGTTGGTTTTGCGTATGGGTCTGTCACGTGATTAAGGAATGACTTGAACCCGAAGACTTCTTGTCAGATAAGAGGTGAGATGAGCTAATCACAGACTGAAGACCCAGCCCAGATAGCAAATGACATGTGGCCCAGTTCTGGCCCACATCTCCCATATTCTTCTGGCCCACATACCGCGCGGAATGACGGCGATGACTCAACCTGAGTCTGGCTGACATATGTCAGCCACAACTGAACCAGATCTGGGCCACATCTCAAAAATGGCATGGGCGACACCTGGCCCAGATGTCAACCACGCCATTTCTGAGATGTGGCCCAGATCCGTCCCAGTTGTGGCTGACTTCTGGGTTAGATATGGCCCATATTTACCCTTTCTAGACACAAAAGAATATGTAATTCATCCAGAATAAAGAAAAGACTCATGTAGTCTAAACTGCTTTATTAAAATATAAAAATTAGACAAATAAATATACATACATGAATACAACTGCATGTATAGATATAAAACAAATACATTTACATTATTACAAAAAAAATGCAGATAAATATTTATAAATATAGTTAAATACACATTAACATTACATTTACATTTAGCAGACAATTTTATCCAAAGCAACTTACAAATGAGGACAATGGAAGCAATCAAAATCAACAAAAGAGCAATGATATACAGGTGCTGGTCATATAATTAGAATATCATCAAAAAGTTGATTTATTTCACTAATTCCATTCAAAAAGTGAAACTTGTATATTATATTTATTCATTACACACAGACTGATATATTTCAAATGTTTATATCTTTTAATTTTGACGTTTATAACTGACAGCTAAGGAAAATCCCAAATTCAGACGCGGCAGAGAGGAGTGAGTATGAGAAACATTCAGATACACAAGCTGATTCAGTCTTCTGAATTGGGAGTAGCGAACATGCATTATAAACTTCTTTCAAATTAGAATCTGTTGTGGAGATAAATGTGCAAGATAACGTATATGTACTAATAAAAACATCAAACAAAAAAAATGTATCTTTTACTCTCCAGTACTGAAAGCAGAACTGATAAGGGAGCCCTTGATACTGTGACACAGCTCTTTCAAATTAACATTACCTTTTTTGCAGTGGCGGTAGTTTGTATGTCCATCTATAGTTGCCATCATCTAAGGTCTTTTGAGTACTGGTATCATCTGAAGTCCTCACAAGTCCTGCAAGTCCTGTGCTGTGCAGTTTCTAATAACCCTGGGATGGACATTTGCAAAAACAGGAAGGCAAAGGGAGAAAGATTAGCATAGCTGCTGTTCATATCATTTCAGGCAATGTGCACTTTTTACTATTTCATCAATGGAGTACATTGAGTACTATTTTTAATCTAGTAGCTTTAAACTGAAATAATTTTCCCTTAATAAACATTTGTCCGTTTTTGGGGAACAGACACAGTCTCTATAGAATGGACTGCATATGCCAGAGTAACATTTAATACATTTTAAAAAAAATTAACTGGGAGGAACATCATAACTGTAGTTTACACAACCATTCAAGAGTTTGGGGTCTGTAAGATATTTTATGCATTTATAAAAAATCTCTTATGCTCACCACGGCTCCATTTATTGAATCAAATTACAGTAAAATAGTAACACTGTGACTATTACAATTCAAAACAACTCTTTTCTATGTGAATATTATGTTAAAACATAATTTATTCCTTTGATCAAAGCTGAATTTTCAGCATCATTACTCCAGTCTTCAGTGACAAATCTTCAGAAATCATTCTAATATGATGATTTACTGCTCAAGAAACATTTCTGATTATGATCAATGTTAAAATACAGACGTGCTGAATTTTTTTTTTGTTGGATTCGTTGTTACATAGACTCCAAATATTTGAATGTTAGTGTTACTTGCATCAAATTGTTCAAAATCATCTGTTAAAAATAGTGTTCCTGTAGTTCAACTGGTAGAGCACTGTGCTAGCAAGCAAGTAAGCGCAAGGTTGGGGGTTTGATTCCCCGGGAACACATGATATGTAAAAATTGATAGCCTGAATGCATTTTAAGTTGCTTTGCATAAATGCATAAATAAATGCAGGTCTTTTGAACTTTGTATTCATCTGTGAATCCTGAAAAAATAAAATGCATCACGGTTTCTACAAAAAAAATGAAGCAGCACAACTGTTTCAACGCTGATAATAAGTTTCTTGAGCAGCAAATCAGCATTTCTGAGGGATCCATGTGACACTGAAGACTGGAGAAATTATGCTGAAAATACAGCTGCACATCACAGGAATAAATTAGTTTATAATGTATTCACATAGATAACAGCTATTTTAAATTGTAATAATATTTCACAATATTACTCTTTTTACATATTTTAATCAAATAATTACTACAGAGGTGAGCAGAAGATAATTATTACAAATTGTATCAACTTCAAGTTTTTGAAAACTAGTGTACTGTATATTTGAGGTTTGACTTACTGTACTAGTCTTGTGGTCAATAGCATCTTGGAGATGTTGTCTTACAGTAGGTTCACTCCAGGCCATCAGCACTGAAGAATCTAGGAACAAAACAAGCAATTTGACACAGAGCCAACAATATTTAGTCTGCAGTTCCAGGTTTATTAGATGGAAACCAGCTAGAGCAGGTGAAATGCAAAAAATAAATAAAATAACAGATTAATTGCGATATATGTTGTGAAAAAAATGCATATTATGTTACTTAACCTTTTCAGCGCTTCCCAGATCTCTGTTGTAGAAGGATTATTTTGTCACTCTTGAAATCGCAGAACAGTTTTATGTTTACCATAAAAGATCAAAACAACTTTCGTTTTCAGCCAATTTTCGCGCTCCTTGATAACGTGTCGTCATCGATAACAGTAAAGTGTAAAATGTTAAGGTTAAATAAATTAAGCAATTTCCAATCATCCATTGAAAGATTACCAACAAAACAGTCAAAATCTATCATCTACAGATGAAGATTTGATTAAAAGCCCAAACTTTCATAAATAAGAGCACAATAGAGTTATCATACCTGACGATACGTCGTCTGAAAACGGTAGAAATGCTAACGGACTTTTTCGAAGACATTAAACCATTCCTATAAAGTAAATAAACAACAGAAGCGAGTCAAATACAAGTAAGAGAAGTGTCAACAACAGTTATAAGTAATATTTGTGTGATTGTATGGACTTAACTCACCTGAAAACAGTGAAATCAGCGAGAAACGTTTCCTCGTGACATTTGCAGTGTTGCGCTCCGTTTCCATGGCAACTCCATCTGGTCCGCGCGCACGCCCATGAAAGCACGTCACGAATTAAAAGTCACATTACGTTACATAAATAAACATATGAATAAACAAATGCCCCTTTTTTATTTCAGTAAGAGGGGGCGCGGCCATTTGTAAATTTAATGTGTCTGGCTTTCGGTGTCATTTCAGCTATATTAGCTGTACAAACAGCTTGTTTTGCTGTTTACTGTTGCAAACTGCTGTATCTTACCATGGTGTCCTCGACAACTTCAGTGCTTTCCAGTATGAGGATCACCTTAACAAGCTGAAAAGACTCCTGCGGAAACCTACATGTCCTCTGAGTCAGATTGTGAGAAGGTTCTCAGAAATGCAAAGCTGCAGCAAAAAAAAAAGGAGAAAAACAACCCACCAATGCTCAGAAAACAACACACAGCTGGCCCTCTACCTGAATGTTTTCACGGATCTTCACAGTACAAAGAAATAAAAACCTGCTCTTACACTCTTAAACTGGACCAGGCCAACAGTTATGTTTACATTGATGAGAAAGTTGCAAAGCTGCAAAATATAATTTCAGCGAAGGATGACATTTACGTGGCCTACACTACCTTCAACAATCATGAACCTTTTTTTGATTATCCCCTTCCATCCTCAGAACTTGGTATTCATCTAGTTCATGGCATCTCAGGACCAACACATTTCTGCAAGTTTGAGAACATTGAGGCGAAAGCTTTCTTAGTTCCTTATGACCGTAATTTAGTTTCAGTCCCTCTTTTACACACACACTAATTTTTTTTATTTTTATTTTTTTTGGACTTGCTACTTTTATTTTGGGTAACTGAATCATGCATATGAACAACTGAAATGTAATAAGAATCGTTACACTTTATGGGGATTTAGGTTGTTCCAGCTAAAATAAAACAACAACAAAAAGAACATGTACCTGATAGTGGAGTTCGTCGGAGAAGGGAGTACCGGTCCTGTAGCAAGGTCCTGGTACTCAGATGGCCACTCATGGTGGCCTCCATACAAAGACTTGGACCGGTTACTAAAGAGCGTCAGGTTGATGGAGGCACCACAGCCAGATAAGGGTTGGACCAAGCATCAGGCCAGAATTCTACATGAGTCGGGTAAGCAAGTTAAAATACACTTTAAATAAACATTAAAACAGATGACAAAATTACTAATACACGATATTCCACAGCTTAATGTTTTCATGAATTAAGTTCACATACTTTGATAATTTCAGCATCATTTGACAACATTTCCAAAAAATGGAAAAGGGCATGCTACACTTCTGACATCTCAGAATCTGAAAATTGTATAAAAAGAATTCACAAGTAAGTTGTAAAAATACATATTTCACTTTAAAAAGATACATTGAAAAGTAATTTCAACAAACAGTAATATTCAGTCTTCTGAAACTATAGAAAGTTTATGTGAGTAACAGATAAATTTATTTACTTATAATCTTGAATTGAGCCCTACCTTTTCACTCACAATTAGTAACCAGCCATGTTCAGTTTCTAATGCAGGGCTCGACATTAACGCTTTTCAGCTTGTCCGGGACAAGTGGATTTTGTGAAGGGGCAAGTGAAAGAATTGTACTTGACCGACAGGACAATTAACCTCATTAAAATTTGAATAAACAATAACTAGGGCAGCATGGAAACTTTGGCGAGAATGACTCTGATTGTATTACTTTCAGTGTAAACTCTGATTAAGGTCACATAAGTTGAGGCTCGTACAGCCTGTCTGACTCGTGGAGAAATCAAAACTATAAGCGCAACAGCACACACAAAGAAACAAATGTGAACAAACATAAATATTCTAATTCCATCAGGTGCGTGATTTCACATAGAGCAGCTGTTACTACACAGAGCCGTTGATCACAGACATGCTGTGCAAATCCTAGCATATAATGAACTTGGATTTGCGCAGCTTGTCTGTGAACCACGGCTCTGTGTAGTAATAGCTGCTCTATGTGAAATCACGCTACTGATGAAATTTACCGCTGATTAGAGAACCAGCTTTACTGAAGAGATGTGCATTAATCATCGGCTGATATATATCGTGCACCCCTATTTAACAAAGTCTATACTAAAATTATTTTAGTCCACCAACGTTAATCCGGTCATTTATCTCCGGTCTGGTCTAATTGTAGGATTAAAATCACTGATTTTGCGATATGATTGGTCAGCCTGCATGTCAATCAAACTTTCTGCAAAGGGTCAATTTTGCCAATTTTTTTGCCACATTCACGTAAGAAGAGCTTTTTTATATATATTTTGGCCTTTTCCTAACCTTCCTGGGTTATTGTACGGTGTCAGAAAACCTGTATATAGACCACAGAAAGTAGTATGCACCCTTTTTGGAGTTTGAATTGGAAAAGGAAATTACACCGTATTTGTTGCTTTTTTTTGTTTTTGATTTTTTTTAAATTGACAAACATGCTAGTTTATTACCTATATAATCCATTTTTGTAAAATAATCTAATTCCCTGATTTTGCTCTTAGAAAGAAAACATTCTCATCAGATGATGAGCTTCATGAAACCCCCAACAAAAAAGTTAAAATGAATAGAGACAAAAATCCACCTACACCAAAAATCCAGCCCGCACCAAAAGTCCCGCCTGCACCAAAACCTCCAGCACCTCTAAAATACATGAAGACAAAAGGTAAAAATACAATAAAACAGTTAAATGACTAAGGCATAATAGTGTGTGACTGCTGAGTGCTATTCTTTTTCAGGTCCTGTTGTACGACCTCTGCTTACAACAAGCAAAGCAGTGAACTCTTTCAGCAATTGTGAGTTTTAAATTGAGAAAACTGATATTTGTGGATGTTTTGTTCCATGCTCAAGAATGTTCCTTAGCCATGGTAAGATCAATGTATAGCACAGGCTCTCGTGATTTGTTGGTTTACATCACTTTTCTTTTTCAGCTTCACCCAATTCTGTTTCTGTTTTAACAGTTTGGACAGAACTACTATCATTACATTCATAACTTGAGGATTTACATACTAATGATGATTTAATAATAAACATTTGGTTGCCAATTAAAAGTGATAGCAATCTCAAGCTTTAGTAAGGCTTTGTGTAGTACAAAATCTTGTTTTGTGAGGCAGACATAACATCTACATACCAATTCTTTCAACAGCATTTGTTAATCACCACCAAAGGGCCATGGAGAAGCCAGAGCAGGCCCGTTTTGAGACTTTCCCCAGCTGTCAAGGTAACAGGCTCTACATGAGTACTGTAAACACAATGTAAAAGCTGTAAATTCACAGCATTTATGACAACTCAAAAGCCTGACTCCATAACAGGGTGGGTCAAGTTTCCTATTGCTGAATAAATAGATGACATGCAGTTTGTAAACTTATTATTCAAGTTGATTTTCTGATCATATTTTTATTCCTTTAATGAATAAAAACCAGCCATTAAAATGAATGTGTCATGTAAAATTATTTAAATTTACCAGTTCCATCATTCTCAGCTCCAGATGTTCCCATGAGCTTCTCCCAGGCAGATGAGCCACAAGATCATTGGGGTGAACACTCACCTGACATTCAAGGTAAAAAAAACAAAAAAACAATAAGTATTTGGTAAAAGAAAACAAAAAGGACAATTACTGTACACACATAAGGTAATTCAGCATGTTATGTACAATCTGTCAGAGAATGCATTTTCTTTGCTGAGACCTTCAAGTTCCAAGCAAGAAAGAACACAGCGTAAGTTGTATGACTCACTTTTGGTAAATACTGTAGGATTTCATCTAGGTTTACTATAGAAAATGTGCTTGTTTAAAGCAAAAAATTTAAAGCTACATAAGCTAAAATACAAAGAAATAGAGAGCACAATTCAGTTGAAGCAGCAGAATGAGTACCTTTTGTAATGTCAATGAGCTTCTCTCATTCAGACCGCCAGCTGGAAACTTGGGAAGAACACCCATCTATCACTCAAGGTAAAAAACATTAATTAGTATATGGAGGAAATCAAAAACACAATTGCAAATGAGTCATGGCCTAACACAACCTAATACAGTTTTTTTCACTTTTTCTAATTAGAGAACAAATTCTCTGCCTTAAGACTCTCTCAAGACCAAAGACTATCAACCACACAACAAGGAAGAATGCAAAGTAAAAAAAAAAAAAAAAAAGTCAATTTCAGTCATTACTAGGGTATCACTAAAAGGGGTCATATGCTATTTTAAAGACCATTATTTTGTATATTTGGTGTAACAGAATATGTTGACATGCTTTAATTTTGAAAAAAAAAAACATTTTTCAAATACTGTACATTATTGTAGTTCCTCTATGTCCCGCCTAAATATTCCTGCGAATGCACACAATCCACCAATTAGAACACACTAAGAGAAAAATCCTGGGGTTTTTGAGCCGTTTATGTGTGCAAAATGCAATATTTGACATCGCGAAGGGGGAAAAAAAGTCACATGACAGCCGCGTTTAGGGCGAGATCAGACAAATAAATAGGCTACACATTTCATTCACACTGACAAGCTAAACCAACATATGTTATTATTACCGGGTCAGATATCTCATTAATAAATTATGTCTCTGACCAAAGAACAGAGAGAAAGACGAGAGAGAAATGAGCACTTCATCAGCATTTTTTAAGCGCTTCCAAAAATAATATCACAGCACTAATCCACCCATTAGAACACAACAAGAGCAGAATTCAGGTGTTTTTGAACTGTTTATGTGTGCAAAATGAAATATAATTTGACAGCGTGATACAGCTTATGAATACTGGAAGGAAAAAAAAGTCACGACAGCCTTTTAACTCTGGAGTCGATTAACGCATATACGCGTTTTGAGGCATTTTCTCCTGATAACCCCGACAATTACTTAAATTACACTTTCAGTTTTAATCGTACAGATAAGAGCAATACATCAATCGAATCTGTAAAGGGTCCACATTTTTTTGGATACAAACATAATAACAACAAAACTTTGTGCACTTATAAAATAAAGATAACAAACAAGGTGTGCTGTCTCCAGCCTTGGTCTGCGCTGATCTTCATTTACAGCACGTCATTAAAATGAACTGTAACTCCATGAATACTCAACGAAGAGACATGAGAGATATATCTATAGAAAGCTTGACATGTCTACTTTTAAACCAAACAAGTGCTGCCAAACAAATTTTCTGTGATAAAGTAATCCATATCAAAACAACGCAATGTCCTTTTTTCACGTCTAATGTGTGGAAGGCCAAGAGGGTCAAATACACGTGAATTTTAACGTGTCTCTGTAAAGGGTCTACTTTTTTTTGGATACAAACATAATAACAACAAAACTTTGGGCACTTATAAAATAAAGATAACAAACAAGGTGTGCTGTCTGCAGCCTTGGTCTGCGCTGATCTTCATTTACAAACACTTCATTAAAATGAACTGTAACTCCATGAATACTCAACGAAGAGACATGAGAGATATATCTATAGAAAGCTTGACATGTCTACTTTTAAACTAAACAAGTGCTCCCGAACAAATATTCTGTGATAAAGTAATCCATATCAAAGCAATGCGATGTCCTTTTTTCACGTCTCCCTCATTATATCTAATGTGTATGGAAGGCCATGAGGGTCAAATACACGTGAATTTTAACACGTCAACAACACGTTAAATACGTGTATTTCATGCGTAGACAACATGTATTTAATATTATTTATTTATCGGCGCTGCACAACATGGTAAAGTAATTTATAGATATTTTTAAGAGCTTCTTAAAATACTATATTACTCCGATATTATATCCAATATTAGTTAACGCGTTAAATACGTGTTGTTTACACATGAAAAATCAGCGGGTATTTAACGTGTATTTCACGTGTTAAATACACGTGAAATACACTTGAAGTACAAGTTAAAAATCAGTTTGAAGAGGTCAATGTCATTGGCTGCTGAGGACTTGGGTCAAACCACTTCTGTGAGCTTAGAAGGGTGTACCATTCATAGACAAGCAACCACCATTTAACATGCTATAGATCAGCTTATTCAGCCTTATTATTTAGTCTTTTTTCTTTTGCGTTTTGTATAGCCTATAGAAATAATATATTTAAGTTTCAGTTTTATGAAATATTTATTTTATAATAAATATTAATTAAAATTTTGATTAAAATTCTTTAATTTTTCAGTAATGTGTGATAACTTAAAATATGTTGTCAGTACTATTAAAATAAGATCAAATTGAATGGTATTTAGGAGATTATGGTTTTTGCATGACTTATTTCACATTCAGCTAGACAACCCTGTCGTAGCTGTTTTCATAGCCTAGGCTTTTTATTTAAAAAGAAAACAGCAAAGGACCATGGAAAAAGACTGTCGCAGGTGTATTTTTTTATGGTATTATTTATTTATTTTTTTGGCAGCGGGGCAACTCAAGAATGCTGGGCACACAAGTACTGTGGCTCTTTTGCCCCATGGCCAAGATGGCCAAGCCAACATCAAAGTTAGTTCACTAACTTTTAATTCTAGTTATTATTATTATGTTGGCTTGGCAACAAGCCAACATACTGTTATGCTATTTAAACTTCTTCTTCTTCTTTTTCTTATTATTATTTTTCTGACAGAAATTCTAAACGCTACTCCTCCTAGGGCTTTAAAGCCACAAGCCCCAAACTCGGCAGACACCTGCGGGATAGAGCGGTGCTGGTTGCTATATCTTTTCAGACTGATCAGACTTAAATGTCAAAATTCATTACCCATAGACTTACATTGTCTGAGAAAAATTGCGCCCCTACAGTTGCAATGAGATTTAGGGGCGGAGTCGGGTTTCCTTTCACTTTTAAACCGTTAAAAATACAAGTAAATAATACAATTTCCTTCAAACTGACAAGCTAAACCAACATATCTGATTAGTACAGGGGTTAGGGCTCATTAATAATTGATTTCTGGACAGAGAGCAGTCAGAAAGACGAGAGAAGAATCACGGCTGCTCATCTCAGGCTGTCTCCACGGAGCTCACAACGAGCGAATTCATTCTTATTTAAGACCTTTTAAAACGGCGATTGCACGCAATCCACACGTTAGAACACACCAAGAGCTAAAATTAGATGTTTCTGAACTGTTTAAAGTAATAACATGATATATTCGCGGCAGCCAAATGTCCGCGAGCTCGCGATGTATTTCTCTGAACACTTCAAGTCCACATGACAGCCGCGTTTCAGGGCGAGATCGGACAAATAAATAGGCTACACATTTCATTCACACTGACAAGCTAAACCAACATATGTAATTATTACTGGGTCAGATCTCATTTATGAATTATGTCTCTGGCCAAAGAACAGCGAGAAAGACGAGAGAGAAATGAGCGCTTCATCCGCATTTTTAAGCGCTTCCAAAAATAATATCACAGCGAATTGCACTAATCCACCCATTAGAACACAACAAGAGCAGAATTCAGGTGTTTTTGAACTGTTTATGTGTGCAAAATGAAATATAATTTGACAGCGTGATACAGCTTATGAATACTTGATTTCTGGGCAGAGAGCAGTCAGAAAGACAAGAGAAGAATCACGGCTGCTCAGCTCAGGCTGTCTCCACGGAGCTCGAAACGAGCGAATTTATTCTTATTTAAGACCTTTTGTAATTAAATTATATACCTTTTGTAATTATATTATATATAAAATACTATATTACTCCAGTGTTATATCCAATATTATTTAACGTGTTAAATAGTGTTGTTTACAAGTGAAAAATCAGCGGGTATTTAACATGTATTTCACGTGAAATACACTGAAGTACACCTTAAAAATCAGTTTGAAGAGGTCAATGTCATTGGCTGCTGAGGACTTGGGTCAAACCACTTCTGTGAGCTTAGTGGTTGGGGTGTACCATTCATAGACAGGCAACCACCATTTAACATGCTATAGATCAGCTTATTCAGCCTTATTATTTAGTCTTTTTTCTTTTCTGTTTTGTATAGCCTATAGAAATAATATATTTAAGTTTCAGTTTTATGAAATATTTATTTTATAATAAATAGTAATTAAAATGTTGTGGTGATAGTATAAAGTTTATAAAAGTTACAGTATTTTGTAATGAAACAGGACTTTTTGTTTAGCTCTTGACTCACCGAACTATACTATATATAGTGTCCCTTCTTTAATTTTTCAGTAATGTGTGATAACTTAAAATATGTTGTCAGTACTATTAAAATAACATTAAATTGAATGGTATTTAGGAGATTATGGTTTTTGCATGACTTATTTCACATTCAACTAGACAACCCTGGCGTAGCTGTTATCATAGCCTAGGCTTTTTATTAAAAAAGAAAAAAGCAAGGGACCATGGAAAAAGACTGTTGCAGGTGTATTTTTTTATGGTATTATTATTTTATTTTTTTTGCAGCAGGGCAACTCAAGAATGTTGGGCACACAAGTACTGTGGCTCTTTTGCCCCATGGCTAAGATGGCCAAGCCAACATCAAAGTTAGTTCACTAACTTTTAATTCTAGTTATGTTGGCTTGGCAACAAGCCAACATACTGTTATGCTATTTAAACTTCTTATTTTTATTTTTTTTCTTATTATTTTTCTGAGCAATGTCAAACGCTACTCCTCCTAGGGCTTTAAAGCCACAAGCCCCAAACTCGGCAGACACCTGCGGGATAGAGCGGTGCTGGTTGCTATATCTTTTCAGACTGATCAGACTTAAAGTTTTTTTTTAATTAATTTTTAAATGTAAAAACTCATTACCCATAGACTTCCATTGTCTGAGAAAAATCGCGCCCCTACTGGTTGCAATACCCGGAGTTTTGTTTACTTTCTAGCAAAATGTTAGCGACATGCTAGCAACATGCTAATCATGCTAGAAACATGCTAACAACATGCTAGAGACATGCTAGCCACATGCTAATCATGCTTGAAACATGTTAGAAACATGCTATTCATGCTACAAACATGCTAGCAACATGCTAATCATGCTAGCAAAATGTTAGCGACATGCTAGCAACATGTTAATAATGCTAGAAACATGCTAACAACATGCTAGAGACATGCTAGCCACATGCTAATCATGCTAGAAACATGCTAGCAACATGCTAATCATGCTAGAAACATGCTAATCATGCTAGCAAAATGTTAGTTACATGCTAACAACATGCTAATCATGCTACAAAAATGCTAGCAACATGCTAGCAACATGCTAATCATACTAGAAACATGTTAGCGACATGCTAGCAACATGCTAATCATGCTAGAAACATGCTAACAACATGCTAGAGACATGCTAGCCACATGCTAATCATGCTAGAAACATGCTAGCAACATGCTAAGCATGCTAGAAACATGCTAGCAACATGATAATCATGCTAGCAAAATGTTAGTTACATGCTAACAACATGCTAATCATGCTACAAAAATGCTAGCAACATGCTAATCATACTAGAAACATGTTAGCAAAATGCTAATAATGCTACAAACATGCTAGCGACATGCTAATCATGCTACAAATATATTAGCAACATGCTAATCATGCTAACAAAATGCTAGCGAAATGTTAACAACATGCTAATCATTCTACAAACATGCTAGTGGAATGCTAGCAACATGCTAATCATGCTAGCAAATTGCTAGCAAAATGCTAATCATGCTACAAACATGCTAGCAACATGCTAATCATGCTAGCAAAATGTTAGCGACATACTAGCAACATGCTAACCATGCTCGAAACATGTTAACAACATGCTAAAGACATGCTAGCCACATGCTAATCATGCTAGAAACATGTTAGCAACATGCTAATCATGCTACGAACATGCTAGCAACATGCTAATCATGCTAGCAAAATGTTAGCGACATGCTAGCAACATGCTAATCATGCTAGAAACATGCTAATCACATGCTAGCAAAATGCTAATCATGCTAAAATCATGCTCTCAACATGCTAGAAACATGTTAACAACTTTGCTAATCATGCTAACGACATGGTAGTCACTTGCTTATAATGCTAGTAATATGTTAATCACTTTCTTTTTTAAACTTCTTAACTTTTCAAACTTTTACATTTTTAAAACTTTTTAAGCTTTTCAAACTTTCTACATTTTTCTAACTTTCTGGCCAGGCTTTTTCAAGCCAACTTAAAGTTTGAAAAAAACTTTACTATCTAGTTTTAATTTAAAATCTTTTTGTGATTTAAATAATTATTAGCTTCTCATTAATTGAACTCACAAGCCTCCTACAGTTCATTCACAAACACCAGTTTGAGAAAACTTGACATAATATATTATTTAATGCATTTCATGCTATAAATAACAACAATTAAAATATATTTACTTACTCTTTGTATTTTTATGTCATATGGTACTTTAAATATCCTATTTAAATTTGATAGACTACTTTTAGATTACTTTTGACCAAACTCATCTGATTACATTATTTAAAACGTGTAATGTAATGGATTTCATTGCTAACTACAATTTTCTAATGTAATTTGGAATCAGTAACAGATTACAATTTGTGAGTAACTACTCAGCTCGGTCTGTGAAACAGGACCATAATGTTTGGGCATTGTCTATAATGTTTTGAAATGTGTTTTTATTTTTAAGGTGAACAGATTATCCATCAGTGGAGGACACACACTGAAGAAAACAATATGGAGAATATGCTCCAAGGTGTTTGGTCCTGTAGCCAAACAGCTAAACTGGTGTGGTAGGGGAGAAAAGTGAGGGATCAGGAAAACAAACATAGGAGCACTCCTAATAGGTAAATTACATCCAAAATGTTTTCCAATGTACAGTGTACGGGGAACACTTTAAATTAAGGTTCATTAGTTAACATTAGTTAACATGAACTAAGAATTAACAATACTTATACACAATTTATTAATCTTAATGTTAATTTCAGCATGAATCAATGCATGCATCAATGCATTATTAAAATCATACGTTGTTCGTTAAAGCACGATTACCCCTCGTGAGCTTTTCATACAGATTATTAGGCCTACAAAACATAATATATATTATGCATGTGCCTACCAGCAGATACATGCCGTTTTAACAGTGTAAAACGCGGTTTCATACTCACAAAAGCGTTTTAGAAATGTTAACTTTTGTTTTACGATTAACAGTTAGGCTAAGTGACGAAGAACTGTTGATGAACCACAAAATCAGTTGTTACCGCCACTTGACTAAACCACAGAAACAACTATTCGTCAATATTAAGCTAATACTTATCTGTTTAATTTGCTTTATATAAAATCAAACATACACCACACATATTAATGACAATGAATCTAGCTACGTACCTCAGTTTTCCCGCGGCGATCACTTCCACGTGCGCGTCGATGTGATGATTTGTAAGCACATGCGCAGTACTGATGAGGAGTCGACTCCAAAAGAGTCGATTCCTTGAATCTGACCAGCCCAGTTTTCGAAGTAGACTTAATATAAAATTATTAATATTCAACTCAGGCTGTGTCTCCACTAATCTGGGAGTCACTCTAAAAGAACCTGAAACCGGTACCAGTTTAAAGTTTTTATGACTGAAGCAGAATTTCAGCACCACTGGAAATGAACAGTGACCAATCAAATAGAAAGCACAGACATGAAACGTTCTACTTGTATGTTATATTAGCCTACATCACGCTGAGTGGCATTAAAAACAGTAGACAAACATTAATTCCACATCAATTATCTATATTAATTAGATAATATTAAGGCAGGCTGATCATTCTCAGCTAGTAACTCGCATCGGGATCATATGAACAATTAAACAGACATAAGACTAAATAAATGTCTTATTTTACATTATTTTGCACAGTTAATGCATAATTCTTAAATGGATTTGTTTGGATCGGCATGCATTTATCTTATATGACTAATAGAATAATGAATAATTTAATTGATACTGATACAGACATTATAGCTTTAGGGAAGGATGGATGTTGCAATCATTTTTTATAGTTTGCTTATCATTGTCTAAATTCATAAGAGCCCAGTTTAAAAAAAAAAAACATATTTTGAGGATTTAATTAAACAATAAGTGAAAAAAGTTTTATTTGTTAAACTTATTTAAGTTTTACCTTTTAACATGCAGGAGCAGCTATGAAGAATCCCGTGCTTCCGTCGCCAACTGAAGCAGAGGCTGAAAAACACATTAAGGATTATCTCCGCTTGGCCCCAGGGAGAATGCCTTGTTAGTCAACTTGCTTTTTTGTTGTTTGTTTGTTTGGTTCAGGATTAAAATAATAATAATAATAACATAAACGACTGCTTATTTTCATTCACTGTTAATAAAAGGATACAAATCATTCAACAGCGTGTTCTTTCATTCTGAGTGGAAAATACTTGGGGTTAGTTATTATACTTTTCTCATATGTGAAGACGCATGCATAATCAGTGTAACTAAAGCTGTGATCAATAAAAGGAAATATGAAGGAACGTATAAAATCGTACAATTAAGAACGACGTCTATGCTATGTAAATCAGATGTCTAATAGACGTAACATTCAAATATTAAACGTCTGTAATACGTCTACGGGAGATCGCTGGAACATCGGAAAAAGACGTCTATGCGACGTCTTCCAGATGAGCAAACGCCCTAAAAACGACGTCTCCCAGATGCAAAAGCATACATCGCACAGACGTCCCCGCGACGTACCTGTGCTATCTGGGCATGTTATTTTTAATGTATTGTGTTAATTATGAACGTACTGGTTTGTAGTGCAAACAGTTTTACCGTTTACTGCACTTTGTTCTTCTTGTTATTTCCCTATAACCATGACCAGAAGTCTCACACATTCACATACAATTGCTTGGTGGATAGAATTAGATCACTACATAATTCAAAATGTCATTCAATTATGATATCGCTAATTTAATATTCATTTTGTAGTTCTATTGCCCAGTGCAAAATGCCAGGCCTGCACATAATAGTGGGACAAAGTGGCACTTTTATAGTTAAGATTTTGTATTGTTGCTTTTACGAACACTCATATATGTATGTATGTATGTGTGTGTGTATATATATATATGTGTGTGTGTGTGTGTGTGTGTATAAGGTGTGTCTTGAATAAATGTGAATATCATGAAAAAAGTTTACATTTTTGTAACTTTTTTTATTAAAAAATGAAATTTTCATATATTCTAAAGATTCATATATATATATATATATATATATATATATTGATGATTAGAGCTTAATTTAATGAAAAGTGGAAAAAAAAAGTGAAGTGAAGTGACATTCAGCCAAGTATGGTGACCCATACTCAGAATTTGTGCTCTGCATTTAACCCATCCGAAATGCACGCACGCACACACGCGCGCACGCAGAGCAGTGGGCAGCCATTTATGCTGTGGCGCCCGGGGAGCAGTTGGGGGTTCGATGCCTTGCTCAAGGGCACCTAAGTCGTGGTATTGAAGGTGGAGAGAGAGAGCTGTTTATGCACTACCCCCACCTACCCTTCGATTGGGAGTCCAACCCTCTAACCATTAGGCCACAACTTCCCTGCACAGAAGAACAGTCATGTATGTAATTAAGTAATTAAGAATGTAATTATTGCATTTAAAAGTATAAAAAAGGAGTAAACAAATATTATTTAATTATTTAAAATTATTTTTAAAGAAACTTTGTCCTGTGGTACAGGTGTCACAATGGAGGACTTTTTTTTTATCACACCAAAGGACGTTTCAGCCTTTTCTGTCAATTAATGACCTTGCTATTCCAAACTAACCTGTCATTAGTGGCAAGCAAGACACATTTGCAAAATTTTCTAGGATTATGTAGCTTAACATGCACTTTTTAATAAAAAATATATATATAATTTAGGGTTGTCATATTAATGCACAACAAAGCATAAAAAATTTGTAGTGGTTCCGAAAAAGGTCCGTGTAGGTCAAATAAATGTGTGTATGTATTTATATTACGTGTCCTGAAATATTATGGGCGTCCAGTACTCAAAATAGTTTTAGAACCACTGACTGGTAAAGTAAGGTGATGTGCCAGGACGTGTCTTCAGAAAATGGCACATCTGGTCACTTGGTATAGGCCATATCTGGCCCACATACAACAAGCCAGAACTCAACCTAAAACCGGTTTGTCACACATGGGCCAGATCTGGCCCACACACAGCAAGCCCCGACTCCAATTAAAGCCGGTTTGTCACACATGGGCCAGATCTGGCCCACACACAGCAAGCCACGACTCCAATTAAAGCCGGTTTGTCACACATGGGCCAGATCTGGCCCACACACAGCAAACCACGACTCAAATTAAACCCGGTTTGTCACACACGGGCCAGATCTGGCCCACACACAGCAAGCCACGACTCAAATTAAAGCCGGTTTGTCGCACACGGGCCAGATCTGGCCCACACACAGCAAGCCACGACTCAAATTAAAGCCGGTTTGTCGCACACAAAATTTGTAGTGGTTCCTAAAAGGTCCGTGTAGGTCAAATAAATGTGTGTATGTATTTATATTACGTGTCCTGAAATATTATGGGCGTCCAGTACTCAAAATAGTTTTAGAACCACTGACTGGTAAAGTAAGGTGATCTGCCAGGACGTGTCTTCAGAAAATGGCACATCTGGTCACCTGGTATAGGCCATATCTGGCCCATATACAACAAGCCAGAACTCAACCTAAAACCGGTTTGTCACACATGGGCCAGATCTGGCCCACACACAGCAAGCCACGACTCAAATTAAAGCCGGTTTGTCGCACACGGGCCAGATCTGGCCCACACACAGCAAGCCACGACTCAAATTAAAGCCGGTTTGTCGCACACGGGCCAGATCTGGCCCACACACAGCATGCCACAACTCAAACTAAAACCGGCTTGATGTGTGTGGGCCAGATCTGGCCCATATAACCTCTGCCGCTGCCAGAACTGAGCCAGATGTGCCATAGTTGGCCCAGATGAGGCCCGGATATGTATGCTATCTGGGAGGTAAAGAATGAATATTTTTTTCTTTATCTTATAGCATTTTAGTTTTGTATTGTTTGTAGTGTGATCAACGTTTGCATAAGTACTAGATGTGTTGGGGAGGTAGCACTTAATATTTTAATAACATTTTGCTAAAATGAACGAAATGACTCGAAAAAAGATTCGTTCATTTTGCTGAACGAGACTCAAAAGTCTGAGTCGGTAAAATGATCCGAATTACCTCCCATCACTACTACGCTGTTCTACTTCACGCTCAATGACGATTTATCCCTTTCGCGTGGCATTCTGGGATTGAAAAGTATCCCTCGATGAACCCTTCAGAATCTTCGCTGAAGCAGTAGGACATCCGGGGATTACTCGCCTACTGTTTTATGGTTCAAGGTTTCGAACGTACTTCTTTCTTCACATACTCTTTTTTTCCCTACTATATAGTAAGTGAGTAGGCATATTAGAACGCAAATTAAGTATACGTACAACTGAATCTCGCGAGAGTTATTGCAATTCTCGCCTACTCTTTTATGAACGCAAAAGATTCAAACATACTAATTGTCGCATACTGCTTTTTCCATACTATATAGTAGAGAAGTATTCGATTTCGGACGCAGCCTGTGTATGGGTGAAACTGAACTTTTTCCTCTGAGGTTTAATGATGTTTGTCAACAAACGAATGTGTTTAGCGCCTCCCGCTGGACTGGAGCGAAGCGACGAGAGGAAGAAAGACCAGAATGGTGGAGAAGTTTTTTATTTATTTTTTTATTTATTGCAACAAAATTACAACCAAACAAGGTACATGAACACATTTCCAAAAATATCCAAAATTATTCAGACTTGGCTGAGCATTACCAAACTTATAACAACAAACACACTTAAAAAAACAAGAAAACAATACTACAAAATGGGCTTTTTAATTAAATTATATAATTCCAACATAGAGGACAGCTTAAGTGTTTATTTTATTCTTAACAAATTTTAAGGATTTATATAAAAGTTTTAGCTCATTACACCAATGAATAAAGTTGGGTTTAGATTTAAACCATCTGCATTTGTGAATAAAAAACCTGCCATAACATATCAGAGAATTGAGAACGAATTCAAAATCTTTGTTTTCATGAAAAATACCAAACATAACTACCTTCACATTGAATGGTGGTAATTCAACATCTTTGGAACATAACAAGTTTTGCATCTCACTACAACAGAAGTGAACTGAATCACACCAAATTTTTTACAATTTGTTAAGAATAAAAAAGCCCTTAAGCTGTCCTCTATGTTGGAATTATATAATTTAATTTAAAAGCCCATTTTGTAATATTGTTTTCTTGTTTTTTTTTTAAGTGTGTTTGTTGTTATAAGTTTGGTTATGCTCAACCAAGTCTGAATAATTGTGGATATTTTTGGAAATGTGTTCATGTACCTTGGTTGTAATGTTGTTGCAATAAATAATAATAAAAAAAAAAACACTCCAACGTTCTGGTCTTTCTTCCTCTCGTCGCTTCGCTCCAGTCCAGCGGGAGGCGCTAAACACATTCGTTTGTTTGACAAACATCATTAAACCTCAGAGGAAGAAGTTCAGTTTGACCGCGCTCTCTGTTGTTGTTTTGTCGGTGTGCTGCCTTAATACAAACGGTTAGACATGTTTCTAAGAGACAAAAAATACAGATTTTGAATCATTTCAGTAAATACCTACAACATCCTCACATTCGTGAGTTTTGAAGCGAGCAGGAATATCTGGAGGAGTTTATCATCTGAACTGAGATCTGCTGCTGTGAAAATTATGTTTATTAAAGAAGAGAGAGAAGAGAACACGAGTGAACCATTAACCTGGAGAACAAAACAAGAGGAACAAGAAACATGGAGAATAAAACAAGAGGAACCAGAAACCTGGAGAATAAAACAAGAGGAACAAGAAACATGGAGAATAAAACAAGAGGAACCAGAAACCTGGAGAATAAAACACGAGGAACCAGAAACATTGAGAATAAAACAAGAGGAACCAGAAACCTGGAGAATAAAACAAGAGGAACCAGAAACCTGGAGAATAAAACAAGAGGAACCAGAAACCTGGAGAATAAAACAAGAGGAACAAGAAACCTGGAGATTAAAACAAGAGGAACAAGGAGGTTGGTGTTTGTTCTTATTTATTTTACTTTTTTATTATAATTTTTTTGTTCTTCATTCATCTTTAATGACTGTTTGTGGTAACGTTACATTAGGCTTACAAAGTTTTACTTATCGGGTGTTTTGGATAATTTCAGTGGAGACATTTGTGGGTGTTTTTATATAAAGTCTAGGTGTAGACTGCTGCACTCAAGACTTACCCATGGGTTTGTATTAATAGGCGAAGTTCCTCCTTTATGTCTTTCATATAAATTTCCTTTGACTATTTTGTAACATTCAATGTTATTAAACCACTTTTTGTGCAGTATGAATAAAGAGGGATAAATTAAAGTGCTTGCAGTGTCCTTTAATAAAATATAAACAATATACAAACAATAAAAGCATAATCTAAAAAACATTTATTGTGCATTATAAAGAATATAATACTGTTGGTTTGATACCTTTATCTCAAACTGTGTCAGTTTAATTGAAGTGAGGATATTATATAAAACAGTTGATTCAATAATGTATATAAAAACACTAAAGGTATCATCTGAAAAACAATGCCTTGTGCATCATACTGAATAATATTCTGTATATTTTACAGTTGGTTTGATACCTTTAGATCAAATGATGTTGTCCTTTAATGGATTTATATTATTGCATGCATTAAAAGTTGTAAAATTATTTTAAAACCCATAAAATGGTAATTCCGAAAACTGAACTTTGTGGTATTGGTTTTACATTATAATGTCACGTAGTTAAATCGTTTATTTAATTTAAATGGTTCATTGTTAATTTCCACCTAGATATTAAGCCTTGTGCAACGTAAAGGGCATGGATTTATGACTATCTGAGTTAGTTTGGGCTCAAAACATAACAGCCCTAAAAAAAAAAAAAGAATGTCTAATGTTAAACTAACTAGCACTGCACCAACTGCATAAAACACCCCTAGAATTAGTTAAAACGAGTGCTGTCTGTCACTGTAATCAGTTCAGTGAATGACTGTGTTCATTCTTTATAAAGTAGCAGCAATGTCATTTGTAAAGTAGCCTACAGTCTTAGGCACATTAGTATTTTCACCCCAAAAAAGGGTTTTAAGCCAGTTATTTATATATTTTGCTGTAGTATGTCAGGAGGAAATATCAGATTACATTTCCAAATATTCATTTTGCCATTCATTTTAATAATAATCTAGTAAGATTGTTGAATGCACATGCAGTCTGACAACAGACAGCCTAAGACTATGACTTTTGGATAGTAGTGTGTGTACTGTATAAAGTATGTATAATTAGATTAAGTATATTTTAATAAAGCCCCTTTCACACTGTCATTCCGGCAAATACACAGGTAAAGTATTCCTGCAATTGTTCCCTGGTCGCTAGATTTTGCACTTTCACACTGCCAGTGATGACCCGGTATATGTGCGTGCTTTCACACACAACCCTTGAAGATCCCGTAACGACACGTGACATCAGAGCGTGACGTGTAATGTACGAGTGGAAAACGCTAGGCAAGTTATACTTTCACTGAAGCAAGCAAACGATCTCCGCATCAGTGCGGAAAATGAGGAGCTAATCTCTGCTTCATTACAGTTTGCACATGTTTTCGTCGCGAACGTTGATCTTTCTTCAAAACAGCCGGTAAAAGAGTCGGCATCACTTCGACACAGAATTAGATCTGGCTTTTGTTCACACAGCGCTCGTCCTGGGTCGAACCCCGCAATGTTACTAGGTCCCGACCAGGGTTCAATTCGGTAATCGATCCCGGGACGTGGTTGCTTTCACACAGAAGGCGACCTGGCAATGTTCCGGAAATATTGCGGGTCCGACGTGCAGTGTGAAAGGGGCTTAAGTGTAATAAAAGTACCGTATTTTTAGGACTATAAGTCGCACCTGAGTATAAGTCGCATCAGTCCAAAAATACGTCATGATGATGAAAAAAACATATATAAGTCGCACTGGACTATAAGTCGCATTTATTTAGAACCAAGAACCAAGAGAAAACATTACCGTCTACAGCCACGAGAGGCCGCTCTATGCTGCCTAGTGTAGACTAAAGGAGCACTGAGCAGCATAGAGCGCCCTCTCGTAGCTGGAGACGGTAATGCTTTCTATTGGTTCATTTCTCTTGGTTAATTTCTCTCGGTTCTTGTCAAATTAATTTTGATAAATAAGTCGCACCTGACTATAAGTTGCAGGACCAGCCAAACTATGAAAACAAGTGTGATTTATAGTCCGGAAAATACGGTATATGTTCATATGTGTTAAGGGCTAGATTTTCGCTGGAGGAAACGGCTGTGGTGTGATGAATGGTGGATAGAGAGAAAACTTAACAGTAGATGAAAAACCGATTGCTCCCTCTTTTTTAAACTGTATTTATGACAAAGAGCTGCACAGATACAGATACTCTAACAATCTATCGATAAACACACACCTTGTGTCCTCTGTTTGTGTTTGAGTCCACTCGCGCTGCTCCGCGCGGTCTGCTGAAAGACGAGGAGACAGGTCTGCTGCTGTTTTCATATAACATTTAAGCAGTCTGACTCTGAGGCGATAGTGAATATGTGTACAGTTTATGAAGCCCCGCTAAAAAAGCCTAGCGATGCCCAAGCATCGTGTGTACATTTCAGAGAATCAGGACAAATATTTAAATCGATCTCTCAGGCATTTAAGAGGCACCGAAATCTGCGCGCGGATTCGGTTCGGTGCATAATGGTTCCATAGGTACCGGTGCCATATTTGTACCGGGTTTCGGTACCGAACCCTATGAATCTTGTATGATTTTTTTATTTTTATTTAGTATTTTTTTTTAATGTTTTTTAGAATCTATAGAATATCGCTCAATAAAATATTGCGATACTCCCGTGTATCTATATTTTCTTATACCCCTATACCACTTAGGGATTTGCAACAGTACTTGAGTACTCGACCGCGACAGCGATGATCGAAATTATTATAATTATTTTTTTTTTATTGGTTATGGCAGCACGTTGGCCGGCGCCCTGATCTCTGATTGGTTAGCTTCCTACTTGATGCCTCAAAAGACATAAGAAGACATAATAACGGCCTCAAAGTCACGTAGTGATGGCTGGATTCCCTTTGAGAATAACAATGAAAAAACAGTTCAGGGTAAGCTGTGCAGCGCCAAGCTTTCACACAAATCTACAACAAATACAATGCGCTATCATCTAAAATTTGTACATAAAATATCTGGCGATAACAGAGCAGCAACTCAGACGAGCATTGAATCACCTGCCGTAAGACCTAAATGCAACGCAGGCAGAACCGAGAAGACGACAAAGCTATTCGCTGAAATGGTGGTGAAATATTTGCTGCCCATTAGTTTCAGGGACAGAGAAGGTTTACTTGTCCAGTGGTACCTGGCTGTTCCTGCAATTTATTCCACTAAATGTAAACAGGCTGCGCACGCGAACATGCATCTTGTTTTCTTCTGGAGCATCAGTGAACATTTGAACCTTTTTTAATAGTTGTGTTTGAGTCCCTCAAATGTCCTCCGTGTGATAAGATGTATCTTAAAATCATAAAGTCACTGCTGGAAAGGGTTCAATATGCAAAGATGCTGGAAAACTGAAGAATCTGCAGGACCTTGAAGATTTTTCTGAAGAACGCTGCTCAGTTTAACTGTTCAGAACAAACAAGGGACTCATGCACAACCATCACAAAACAGAAAGACAGTCGAGGATCATCTGGTAACAGAACACAGTATTAAGAACCAAGGGTTCCCAAACTTTTGAGTGGGGTTATTTTAATAATTTCAGCATTTTCTTTTTGTCTTGTGAACTAAATGTTAATATCTTTTATGTACAATATCTTACTCAGGACAGTACTAAATAAAATATAACATGCATTTAATATGATCTCTCTTATTTTTTGAAAATTACTCGCATTTTCACAGATTCTGCAAAAGGGTGCCCAAACTTGCAAAAGGGTGCCCAAACTTTTGAGCCCCACTGTAATATATATATATATATATATATATATATATATATATATATATATATATAGAACTGTAATATGCACTTCTCATGATTAGGTAATCGCGGCAGCTGTAATCTTATTCACATTTGTTTTTCTGATTAATTGTTTTGCTCTATGAGAAAGACAAGGTAACAAATTATTCGGGGCTTAAGCCCCCTTAGCCCAACCCTAGCGTTTTTTGGAACGCGTTTTTTTTTGATGGCCTGCTAGTGGGTCGTGATGGGGCGTTCACATAGCACGTCTTTTGCGTGCGCAAGTTTGTTATTTCCAATGTAGGCGTGAGGTATGCGCGCTCATAATGGAAGCAACGCGGTCGCGACGCAGTGCTACGCGCTTGTTTTTTCCAGGCGCGACCGCACCTCATCGAGTTCAAAACATCTCAACTTTTCAGAGAGCCACAAGCGCACCGAGCGTCATGTGACAAGAACTAACAAATCAGCTTCATCCTTTCCCGTGACAACGTTGAAAGCTCAGCCAAGATGAAGGAACAGCTGACCATACCTGTATATGGATTGCCATTTTGAAATAAATTTAGTAGCAGAGCTACTGCAAGCGATTGTTAGAGCTGCAAATCCATTTATCTTTTGCTGAAATTTCCGCATCTTCACGGAGAGAGCTCTTCATGGTTGCTTAGCAATGGCAGACGCCTCAGGGGCGCAACTGCCCGAGCGCTTTGGAAAGAAGGAGAAAGCGGCTCACCCAGCGTTTTCCACGCATTTTAGGCGCGAATTATTGAAGACAAAGGCGATGACCGTCGGTAACCCTCAGGCTGACATGTTGATCTGATGTGATATCTGATCTAAGTGGGCGTGGTGTGCGTAAGGTAGAGAGGACATGACTGATGATAGTCATAGTGTCCCGACGCTATTCTCAGCCTGCGCTCCAGCTGAGTAATCAACTTTATTTTAAAAAATAATTTAAATATTTTATATTTAAACTGAAAACATGGTGGTACACTCAAGTCATTCAATTCATCGTCTCTCAAGTCAAGTCAAGTCCCGAGTCTTTAACTTCCAAGTCCAAGTCAAGTCTCAAGTCAAAAAAATAGCGACTCGAGTCGACTCGAGTCCAAGTCACAAGTCCCCATGTCTGTTATTTGTATACGCTGTGACTATACAGATCACAACATGTAAATAGGAAAATGTTTGCATTATTTTGCCACTTATTGGGATTACTAAGCTACCATTATCCATTTACATCCAGTCTTTGTGCTAAGCTAGGCTAGCGGTGGGTGCGTCAAATAACACTTACAGAACGCACAGAAATTAAAAAGGTATGTATAGACTTATCTAACTGGGGGATACTGTGAATAAGCTAAAGTCCCAAAAAGTCGGAGTGTTCCTTTAAGACCAAGCGGAATCCTCTGTTGACTGGAGCGTGACTCCTGCTAACTGACCCAACATTTAGCAAGGCAGGAAAACATTCAGTCTGCCTGAAGGATGATGTTAAATCTGTTAAATAGAGCGAGATAGAGAGAGGAAGAAAAAAAAACCCTAGTGTAGGCTATTCTTAAACTTGGATCTCATTAGATTAAAGTACAAATCCAAACACCAGAAGCAACCTACATAAGTGTTCTTTCATTGAAAATTATGCATTTTATTTACAGGCTATATGGTAAAAATAATATTTTTGTTCAAAACTTTAAGTTCCATTGTTTAAAAAAATGTTTCATAGACTTAGGCCGATGGCAATTTTTAATGACATTATTATATTATATTATATTATATATATATATATATATTAGAATAATTGTAATAGAGTTGGGTCCGAGTCCACCTTTGTCGAGTACGAGTCGAGACCAAGTCCACAAACATCGAGTCCAAGTCCGAGTCCAAGTCCAAAAGGGTCCGAGTTGGACTCAAGTCCGAGTTCTTAAAGGCCGAGTCCGCCCGAGTCCAGAAAGTAATTAAATTAAAAAAAGATTATAAATTGGTATTGTAATTTTTGCTAATTCATATTTTAACCTTTCAACCCATTAAACCAATGGCAATATAAAAATGTAATAAACAAATACCACTGTTACATCTAGTCATTGCCATTGAACATTTTTATTTAATGTCAACAGAACTAGTTTCCTATCAAAAAAGGTTTCAAAGGTTTTATTGTAATTACAAGTGAATGAAAATACAAATGAACCTGTTTTATTATTGTATCACACTATATTGTCCTCCAGTTAAAGCTGACATTTCAATTATTAATGAATTAATTATTAATTAATGCCTCTCCCCCACATTTGACAGAGGTAAAGTGCAGCCAATAAGTAGATCCTTAATGATGACATTATGAATTTTTTTGTTGTCTTGGAGAACTTGCATCATAAAGTTGCATTGCTTGTTTGTTCAATTCTGGTCTTGCAAATCCTGCAATGCTGAGCTGTGCAGCATCTGTTGGATGCTGCTGCTGTCTTTGGTACTCGGTTGCATCGGTTTTCGGATCACCAGTACACTGAACCGAAAACCGTTTCTTTCAGACGCGTCCGATTCGAGAACCGAGGAGCTGATGATACTGCGCATGTGTGATTCAGCGTGAAGCCGACTGACTCACAGCGCGTCTGAACCGAACTGATTCTTTTGGTGATTGATTCTGAACTGATTCTGTGCTAATGTTATGAGTGCGGGTAAACCGAGGGCTTGAATGAAGGGCAATCTGACGAAACGTAAGTTCATTTAATAACAAATACATCACAATGGATTATGTATAGTAAGTGGATCATGGTTTCTGCGCTGATGACACCTAATTTACTTTATATCTTCAAGACTTAAATCGTATGCACATTATTGCTGTTACTGTATTTGGGTGTGTTGTTGCAAAACTTAATTGTAAACTTTTCATGATTATGAGGTTTTTAACTGACTGAAGTTATGATTAGTGACTTTATATATTTGAATGTTTGATAGACTTGACGGCATAACGTCATCGCCAATGCCAGTCATCACGTAGAGCGCGAGCGGCAACCTCCCGCTCTCTCTCGTAAGGCCAATAAGGAAGTGACGTAAACTGCAATTCATCGACTGGCCGCTTGAGGCTGGCTGCAGAAGAGAGTCAATCCCATAGACTCCCCATGTTAAAATGCCCAACTTTACAGCAGAAGAAAACATGTTTACAGCCTGGTTAAAAAAATGATTTTGGTCTATATTGCTAATTTTGCCCTTCATGACAACTGTGAGGGGGGTGAATTTTCGGAAGTATAAATTGAAGAAGTCTGCGTCCGCGCTGGCCGTTTACTGGATCGGATCGTTCATGCGGAAAGTATATCACAGGCTTTACAATCGCAACTTCTTTGTGCTGTTACTCCTTTCAAGCTGAATTTCACAAAATTGGTCAGCTCCCGACAGCATCAGGTGTTTTATTTATGGGGAGTAGAATTATTTATTTATTTCAATGAATGTAATAGATTAGATATCATAATATTCACACTATAATATTATACATCAGGTTGGTTTGTATTGGTGACGTAATATGTAAATGATATGCATGCGGCCCGTGAGACTTGCACTTGGACCATAGTGTGGCCCGCTGGAAAAAAAAGGTTTAGAACCACTGACCTAGATAAACCCCAGGCTGCTGACTTCAACACTCTGCTCACCTCATTTGATCTCAAGCGAGTGTCTACTACAGCAACTCACAAATCAGGCAACCAACTGGACCTCATCTACACAAGCTGTTGCTCCGTGGACAGCTCTTTAGTTGTTCCACTGCACACCTCAAGACCACTTCCTCATTACTGCTAACCTAGCACTTACTCCTGAAGCGACACACACTCCAACGCAGGTCACCTTTCAACGGAACCTACGCTCACTCACTCCATCTTGCCTATTTTCTGTGGTTTCATCCTCCTTCCTTCACTTCCTTCACTCTTTCAGTTTTCAGCTCTGGACATGAACGGTGCTAAGGACACTCTTTGCTCTCTTCCTTCTCTGCAAATGTCTTCACAGCTAAAACATCCTACTACCACAAATAAATTAACAATTTTGTGATGCTCAGACACTCTTTAAAACTTTCTCTTCTCTTCTTAAACCATCTCCACCTCCTTCTTCATCGACTCTTACAGCTGACGACTTTGCAGTTTTCTTCACAAATAAGACCAGAACCATCAATAACCAATTCTCCACAATGTAGACTGAGGACAACTTCACAATGACCAATGCTCTCTCCTCTCCACTCTCAGATATGGATGTTTCCAAACTTATCCTGACCAGATTCTCCTGTCCACCCTGAGAAGTCCTCCAATCTCCAGTCCTACCTCTCCGATAGATCCTTCAGCGTGTTTTGGAGGGGTGATGTTTCGAAGTCACAACAACTTGCTACTGGGGTTCCTTAAGGCTCAGTACTTGGACCATTTCTCTTCTCCATCTACATGACTTTTCTTATCACTGCCAAGCTGATGACACCCAGATGAACCGACGGTAGCTGATCTCATTTCAGCCCGTCTGAGTGACATTCCTAGCTGGATAAATGGCCATCACCTTCAGCTAAACCTTACCAAGAAAGAACTTCTGGTGGTTCCAGCTAACCCATCATTTCATCACAACTTCTCTATACAGCTGGGTTCGTCAACCATAACTCCCTCCAGAACAGCCAGAAACCTAGGAGTTGTGATGGATCATCAGTTAAGCTTCACAGGCCTTATTGCTATAACGACCCGGTCCTGCAGATTTGCCTTATACAACATTAGGAAGATTAGACCCTTAGTGTCAGAGCAAGCCACCCAACAACTTGTCCAAGCTCTTGTTCTCTCCAGACTGGACTATTGTAATGCTCTCCTGGCGGGCCTTCCAACATGTACTATCAAGCCTCTGCAACTATTCCAGAATGCAGCAGCAAAGGTTGTCTTCAATGAGCCAAAAAAAGCTCACGTTCCTCCTCTCCTAATCAGGTTACACTGGCTACCAGTAGCCGTACGCATCAAATTCAAGGTACTGATGCTTGCCTACAAGACAACCACTGGCACGGCACCAAAACTCCTAAACTCACTAGTTCAATCTTATGTGCCCTCAAGAAAGTTTGTGCTCTGCACGTGAATGACGCCTTGTGGTTTCATCCCAAAGAAGTTCAAAATCACTCTCACTGACCTTTTTCTGAACTTTTTTTCCCAGCAGGTGGAATGACCTCCCGATCTCAATTCATACAGCTGAGTCTTTACTCATTTTCAAGAAACATCTAAAGACTCATCTTTTTCGCCAGCACTTAACCAAATAATACTAGCACTTTTCTTTCTTTTCTTGTCTTTCATTAAAAAAAAACCCTGGCTATTCGTACTGTACTTGAGACTTGTCATGGCACTTGTATACTGTTGTTGTTATCTTGTTGATCTGATTGCTTCTATTGTTCTCATTTTTAAGTCGCTTCGCATAAAAAGTGTCTTCTAAATCATTAAATGTAAATTTCAATGTAAATTTGAAGATATTTTTTAAACCAAGAATGAACCAAAATGAAAACATGTAGCTTTTTATCTGTGTGTGTGTAGATTTTTGAGAGTAATATAGTGAAGTAAATGTAGGCATTCCGTATACGGGACGGGGTGACAGTTAAAGGGTTAAACTACATTACAGGGCAACATGGAACATCTGACTTAACACAAACGTACACACATTAAACATAGATGTCAACGCAAGGAAAGCATGGATAGAGAGAGAGAGAGAGAGCGAACGAACTGCAGCGAGAGAGAGCGAGCAATCACGCACAATAGACAGTGGAGCGTCATGGCAGTATTTACTCACAAACCATCTCATCACCTTAATTAAAAGGGGTCAAAGCCTAGAAGCGCATCTGAAAAGTTAACAAGTGGATACTTGCATTGGTTCTGTAAAGTGTCTGGTCTGTAAAAGTAAAGTGTCCAGGTGCATTTATAATGCGTAGATTCCTGTTTAATCCTTTTAGGAGTGAAACCGTCGTCATTTTCAAAGTCCTGGAAAGAGTGGAGTTTCCCCTCTGTTGGAGTTTATGGTCACTCCAGCTGATGATTGTGACGAGATATATATATATATATTAGGGGTGTAACGGTTCACAAAATTCATGGTTCGGTTCGATACGATACACTGATGTCACGGTTCGGTTCGGTTCGGTTCGATACGTTTTAGATACAGCAAAATGTAAAAACATCTCAACTTTTCAGAATGCCGCAAGCGCACCGCGGGTCATGTGACAAGAACCAACCAATCAGCTTCATCCTTTCCCGTAACAAGGTTGAGAGCTCAGCCAAGATGAAGGAACAGCTGATCATAGTTGTATATGGATTGCAATTTTGAAATAAATTCAGTAGCAGAGCTACTGCAAGCGATTTTTAGAGCTGCAAATCCATTTATCCTTCGCTGAAATTTCCGCGTCTCATGGAGAGAGCACGTCATTGTTGCTTAGCAAAGACAGACGCCTCATGAGCGCTTCTGCCCGAGCGCTTTGGAAAGGAGGAGAAAGACGCGCTTAGCGTTTTCCATGCGTTTTTAGGCACGATATGTGAACGGCCCCTAAGGCGCTCGCTCACTCAGCACGCGCTGAAGGCTCGTTGCAAAATGTCTAATGCATTTAACAGACCAGAAATATAAGATCCTAAAATAACCAACAGGTCTGGTGTTTGGGTTGGATTCCCTGTAAGCTATAGTGTCTAAATGCTGCAGGGATAGTTTGCTGCGTGCATGTTTCTCCCTTTTTTCGTCTTTTCCCAGATAGTACTGACGCATATATCCCAGATATTCCCGCTGGGGTTTTTTTTTTTTTTTTTTTTTTTGTAATCCCGCTGGTGTACCCTGTCATGTTGCAGATGCGACATACCGTTGTTTTTTTATCCACCACTCTCTTGCCATCACCATTATAGCTTAAAGGGAATCCAAAGTGCACCCAAACACCAGACCTGTTGGTTATTGGAGGATCTTCTCATTTCTAGTCTGTTAAACGCATTGGCTATTTTGCAACGAGCCTTCAGCGTGTACTGAGTGAGCGAGCGCCTGCTGAGTAGCCTAACATAAACATATAAGATGGTGTTTTTTTCTTCTTCGGGAGTGTCAGGGGCGTTGCCTGTTACGTTGTTTGGGTTATTGGGCTACCTTGTTGAACGCATATCATTATATTTCTTTCTCTCTCTTTTTTTTTTTTTTTTTTAAATATAATTAATTACTCCAACGAACCGTTCGGTATACATAATGCGTACCGCGTACCGAACCGAAAGCGTCGTACCGAACGGTTCAATACGAATACGCGTATCGTTACACCCCTAATATATATATATATATATATATATATATTAGTGCTGTCAATCGATTAAAAAAAATTAACTAATTAATCGCACAATTTTTTAAAATTAATCGCGATTAATCGCGATTAATCGCAAATAAAAGACTGAAACTTTTTGGATATGTAAATGTAAAATGTAAATAATTAATGTAAACTCAAGACAAAGAAACTATTTAAATTCAAAATATGATTGTTTATTGGAATTTTTGTTTAACTTGTAACACAGATTTTCTCATGTAAACAACATACCTGCAATAAACCATCAATATCCTCCAAATTAACTGTTGGCTTGAAAGCCATATTTATTACAGAAATAAAAACACAGGCATGTAAGTAGCATTTGAATTTCAAAACAATCAATGCCAATAAAAAACTAAAATGATTTCCATGTTGAATTCTAAGTGGACTGCAAAAAAATTCCAAAGTATAGTCATTGCCAGTGCTTTAAGTGGGCCGGTACGCACCGGTACCGCCACTTCCAAATATAGCTCTTGAGCGTACAGCCACCTCTCCGTGCGCCCAGAACGTGCTTGTAGCGTACCGGTACGCTCATTTGGACATCTGTTTTAATAGAGGTTTTAATCTTTTAATCTTCACAATGCAAGCTTCCTAATTCATCCCACCCAGAGCAGAAACTACATTACCCATTCACCCTTAAGTTATACAAGTGAATAGCGCATGTGTCGCTTTTCCCACTGTTAAGTGTCAACAACTCAACGTGGCCGGAGAAGGTGTGTGAAACTCGTTGTGAGTTATACTAAAGTCGTCCTGCAGCCCCCGCTGGCTGCTCATTGGCTGCAGCATCTTTTTTCTAAGTTCTAAAAAAATACCGTAGACGGCAAGGCACAAATTTAGATATTCATTTATCTAATTAATCTATAGCCTATGCACAAAGACAATATGATCTTTTTGTCCCCTTTTTGTTTTAAAGCTTGATGAAGAGAGAGAGCGCAAGTTGCTGCAGCTGAGGAGGACAGTGATGCACGCGTACAGGAGTGATTGACAGTTCGCGGCACTGTACAAAAAATACTCCGCTACACAATTATTTCTTTATTTTCGTTTAAGCTTATTAACGTTAGCGTTACAGAAAGGTCTGATTTACGCACTGTTACAGTCATTGTTTTTGTTTTTTTTTAAACAATGACATTTGAGTTCATGATTTTAATGTTGCTGTTTCTTGTGGCAGACTAAATGAAGAGTAATGTTTCTTGTGGCAGACTGAAGAGTAATCCGGCAGAGTTTTATACTGAAACTTTCCGTCTAAAAGTCCTTCCTTGGTCTTATCCATATTTCTTTGCACGTTGAACACACATAGGCCACAACTGGAAATAAAAAAAAACTGCAACCGCGTTAATTGCGTTATTTTTCTTTAACGCGTTAAATATTTCAAATTAATCGAATGCGTTAACGCGCTAATTTTGACAGCACTAATATATATATATATACACACACACATATATATTAGTGGTGTTCCCGGCTAAGGATTTTCTTAGTCGAATCGGAATCTTGCTGATATAGAATCATATGTTTGGGGGCGGGTCAAAATACATTGAGTCAAGTCAGACATTCTACAGCCATAATTACTGATGTTAACACACAGGGAAAAAGATGAGAAAGCAGATACTGCGTGTCGAGCTCGTCCGCCTTTGAAAGTTGTGTAGACACAGCTGTGCGCACGAGATGGAATTGAACACGTACCGGGGCTCATAAGGCAGCTTCCTTAATGCACACCCAAAATTCGAATGCGCATTCAAATGTGGATTTCTATTTTAAATTCGACGAATATTCGAAAAAATATTTTTTTTTGACAGCCTAAGAAAATCGCCTATGCAATTTTTTTTGTTGTTGTTGAAATTTAATTGTAAACACAGCCATGTTGATGCCTGCAGTAAATGTTTTGCATTATGGCAGTCCACTCTGCTTATTGTTTTTAGAAAATTTTGCACTCCTGTTTGTCATTTTGCACGTAACTTCATGCCAATAAATCATCAAAAATATTGGTCTTTACCAATATATTGAATCTTTACATTCCTCCTGCCTGTTGTCCGTGGATTTACCTATATTTGGTGTTATTTGCAGTATAAAGCTTTAGATATGCAAAATCGATTTTACAATCGATTCAATGAACACTCGTCACTCAAATCAAACAGGATTTTTTTTCACAAAAGTGACAACCCAAGAAAGCAAAGTAAACGTTCTCTCATTAGGTTGCATTGATACGTAGCGGTGGATGCAAGTAAAACAGTACCTCTCTTATTTTTCTCACCTGAAATTCATGCAATAAACATGTTTTTGACAAAGATTTAAATTTGTTTGTAGTCTATATAGCCTTTATCAAAATGACAAAATCATGTGAAATCAGACATTTGAGCGCTCATGTATAGACATAATGGCATAATAAATAACAAATTATTTTCAATTAATATACAATTATTTTATAATAAACATAACATTTTTAAAATAATATTATTATAAAAAATGCTATTATAATTATTATTATTTTAATCTAAACTTTCGGAATTTACAAACTGAAAATCGGCTTTTATTTTGGCGGGTTTCCAGCAAGTAAGTACATGGATTTACGGGTTTAGCGCTGCCGTCTGTAGAGCGTCAATGAATGAAATGTCACAGTTTTGAATTGTGCTTTGAAAACGCTAGCGGATAGCCTAGATTTATGTATTCAATTTGAAAAAAAATCTTGTACAGTAAAGTTTGTAGATCTAAAATGGTAATTACGCATTAACAGCAGTATCCAAACGAGCCCTCTGAACTTATTTACACAGCGCTGTGACGGTGATACAGTGATGCTTAAAAATGTTTACCCAGTTTCCCTATTAAATTAGTAAAAGTCATTAAATCTGAAGCAAAAAAGTAAATTGTGTTTTAACAGATGTTCTCAGCTTTAAACAATATACCAAAAATAAATAATTTTACTTTTATTTCAGAGTACATTGAAGAAAAAGAGGAAAATGAAGAATCAAATCATCAAGAGAAGCAGCATGCATGTGATCAATGCGGTAAAATGTTTTTATGGGCTTCACTTCTGAAGAAACACTTGAAAGTTCATGCAAAGAAGAAGCCACATTCATGTCATTTGTGTGGTAAGAGTTTTTTGCATCTACAAAGTTTGAAAGAACATCTTCAGATAATACATACTGGCATGAGAGAGTACGTGTGCTCTGAGTGTGAGAAGACTTTTAGTTCACCAAGCAGTTTAAAACTGCACGAGAGGATTCACACTGGAGAGAAACCTTACAAGTGTTCACATTGTGACTGGAGATTCAGTCATCCATCAAATCTGAAAAGACATGAGAGGATTCACACTGGAGAGAAACCTTACAAGTGTTCACACTGTGACATGAGATTTAGTGTGTCATCAAATCTGATAACACATGAGAGGATTCACACTGGAGAGAAACCTTACAAGTGTTCACACTGTGACAAGAGATTCAGTCGGTTAACACATCTGAAAACACATGAGAGTCTTCACACTGAAGAGAAAGCTTACAAGTGTTCAAACTGTGACAAGAGATTCAATCAATCATCAAATCTGAAAAAACATGAGAGGATCCACACTGGAGAGAAACCTTACAAGTGTTCACACTGTGACAAGAGATTCAGTGATTTATCAAGTCTGAAAAAACACGAGAGGATCCACACTGGAGAGAAACCTTATAAGTGTTCACACTGTGACATGAGATTTAGTGTGTCATCAAATCTGATAACACATGAGAGGATTCACACTGGAGAGAAACCTTACAAGTGTTCACACTGTGACATGAGATTTAGTGTGTCATCAAATCTGATAACACATGAGAGGATTCACACTGGAGAGAAACCTTACAAGTGTTCACACTGTGACAAGAGATTCGGTGATTCATCAGGTCTGAAAAAACATGAGAGGATCCACACTGGATAGAAAGCACATCACCTCAATGTACGTGAGAAGTGTTCCTTTAAGTCATCTGTTATACACAGTCATACAAAAAACAATCACAGTAAGGCCCCGTACACGCGAAGACACATTTAGTTGTATATGTAAATATTTTGTATGGTATATGTTTCCTCCAGACGGATTCAGCATTTTGGGAGAGTGAATAAATTTTTTTTAAACTAGGTCCCAGAGTGGATAAATCTGAAAATGACACCTTTTTTGCTTTTGTGTTCTGCCAATCCATAAATTTTGTTAAACAATTATGTCATCACCCCACGTCTCTACTATAGTCAGACACCACTACGTTGTAGAGCTGCATGATATTGGAAAAAAAAACTCACATCTTGATAATGTTTCTCTGCAATGTATAAAAAATCACCAGATGACTTAAACAGCTCTATTTGGGGAAAGACAAAATTAATGATTGGGGTGATTTTGTAGGTGAATAAATCAGCTATGAAAATAAGTAAATTAAAACATAGATAAATATGATAGAAAAATGGTACAAATGAAAAAAGTGCTTTATATTCTGCAGTCCAACTTTTACTGTCTGTTACAGTTAAGTCTTATACATTACTGCTGCGTTACATTGCTGACAGAATGCAGTGTTTATAATCTAGAGATTGTAAAGAGGATGTAGCTCACGCACTGTCACGTCAAGTACCAGTGGATTACAGACTTGCTCCCGCGGGACCCGATGCAACAGAGAGCGGTGCGGGACAAGACTTGTGTGTGTGCAGGACACAGGAAAATAAAAAAAAGAAGTATCTAAACATAATAAATCTAAAACAAATAAATGATTTATCTATTACACAAAAGCAAAATGAATTCATATATAATATAAACAATTGACAGGTGCAAGCGTATGCAGAGCTTCTATTTAGGCTATAACAGGGATTGGTTTGTCGCAAGATGAGATTGATGCAAGATACTGATCCAAAAGCACACCTTTTTGTGAATAAAAGTTTAATTTCGGCTAAGCGAGTTAATAATATATTAATAAAAAGTTCAAAGTTTAATATGAGCGGATTTGTCATCGTACTGTTTTAGCATGTTTTGTTAAAAATTATAGGCTAACGATGAGTCACAAATTAAGTATTCGTTTGAAGTAAGAGGAAAATGTAGATTCATATTCACATATATTCTGACATAGTTTTGCACATAGACTGTGTCATTTCAGGCATAAATTGAGATGGAGGTGAGCATAATTCAGTGTCCACACACATCTGCGTGGCTCTCACAGTGTCTACACCATGCGCCAGCGGCGCAACAAAATGCAATAGATCCCATTATAATCAGTGATGCTGTTTACAGTAGATGTGGCGTGACGTGACAAATCGCAGAGAGTAATTCAGTTCAAGCAAAAAGCACAAAACCTGATTAATATTTATAAATCCAGCAGCTCATTAACCTTTAGTAATCCTTGGTGTATTTTATAGTTATTATTATTAGAATTCATATTATTATTTTCCTATCAGTATTTTTGTTAGTTTTTTCCCATTTTTGTCAAACATTGAATGACAGAAAAAACAACTACCTCTCAAGTTAAAATTCAGTTTGTTAAAATTCAGTTTGTTAAAGTTCAGTTTGATGAAATTCAGTTTGTTAAAGTTCAGTTTGATGAATAATGAGTAATATGCATTCAAACATGGTTATCAAATTTACTTCTAATTGCTTAAGTTATGTTAAATAAAACTTGATTATTATAAAGCTTGACTGTAAAAGAATTTCTCAGAGTGGTTCAATAAAGTAATTCTGAGTCTGATTTTGATATTTAAAGTGTTTCTAATGCTAGGTTTTTTTAGGTTAGTTTTTTTTTTGTTAAATCTTTTTCATTAATCTTCTACATCCATGCATCACTTTTATTATGCAATTAGAAGCTACTTTTTTATGTCTTTATCTTGATGCATGGTTTTATTTAAAAAAGGAGCTTTACACACAACCAGAGCTAATGATAATGACACTGTATTGTTATACATTTATGTAGTCTTGATTTGGGTTTGTACAGTGGTTTTAAAAGGGTTGTAAATCTAGTTAGCACGCCATAGTCAACTTTTATCAGGTAATTTCACAACAACAAAAATGTGGCTAGTAAAATTGCTGTGTGGCTAGTAACTTGGCTACATTGGCTAGTGAGCAAAAAAAGTTAATGTAAAGCCCTGGGCCCGTATTCATAAAGATTCTAAGAATCCTCTCAGAAAACTCTTAATTTAGCTTAAAAACTTTTACGTAGGAGTCTTAGCTTAAGAGCGATTCGGGACCGATCTGAGAGCAACTCTGAGTAAGGAAAAGACAAAAACTTTCATCTTAGTGAGGAGGCGGGGTTGCCCCGTTGCTATGTATGAGACAATCTTTTGAAGACTGTGATTGGTTGGTTGTCCAAGAAAAAAATGATTTTAAGTCAATTCTAATTCTTACTTTGAATTTACATTCGTAATTTTTCCTATTTGACTGTTCTCTCTCTCTCTCTCTCTCTCTCTCTCTCACACACACACACACATACGCGTTTTTGTACGGGTACATATGAAAAATACCTCACGTATGGGGACATGCCTTTTTAAAGCAATGGTTTTTGTTATGACAGTCATTTGTTAAGATTTTAATTTAAAGCATATTTTTGCACAACCAGATTTTTAACATACATATGAGTACAAATATTAATTTCATCACCTTTCAGGACATATAAACACACATACACTGATCTAAATCATACCTACATATTGGTACAAGATTATCATACTGATTTAAAAAAAACTGTTTTGCTGTGAAGAACAGAGTTTTACTGGAGACAACGCAAACAAAATTTCACAAATTTTGGGCGGAAGTGGCTCAGTGGTTCATGTAGGTTGTCTACAAACCGGAAGGTTGGTGGTTCAATCCCGGCTCCACCTGACCAAGTGTCGAGGTATCCTTGAGCAAGACACCTAACCCCAGCCGCTCCCGAAGAGCTGGATGGCACCTTGAATGGCTGACATCGCAGTCGGTGTGTGAATGAGTGTGTGAATGGGTGAATGTGAGGCAAATTGTAAAGCGCTTTGGATGCAGTCCATTTACCATTTACAAGTGCCCATTGCAAGCCGTCCATTTGATCTGCATTTCTTAGTTCTAAACATGCTGAAATAAACCACCCACTAAAAAGATCTACTTGTTTTTCAGAAATAGTGCATCTCCATACACTCACAAAAGTGAAGAATTTATCATAGAAACAAAGGGCAAACTATACCATGAAGTAAAGATCCACTACCAAATTCACAAGAATGGTTTTATTGCTGTAGCAACAAGCAACATTTATTATAAAACTGCTTCTTAAATCGCAGACACAAACAAGCATGTGAAAACATTCAGTGTTGTTTTTACATTTTTTTTGCTAAACTCAAATAGGCAATTATAAAGCCTTAAAGTCATTTATTGAATTAAATTGATTTAAAAGGATAATTTAAAACTATAACTGTTTTTCAGTGCCTCAGGTTCAGCTAACAGGCATGAGACACAGTCCATCTTCCCAGGAACTCAACAGCTGCGTATGAAATATATCAAATGCTTTTCAACTGCCCCAACCTCTTCTTCCGACCAGTTCCTTTTGACACTGACTTTTGTACCTAAAAAAAATAAAAATAAATTAGGATTTAGATTTAACAAGGCAAATCAGTCAAAGTCAGAGAAAACAAAGACCCATAAAACAGTGTCCTGAGCTACACACACACACACACACACACACACACTGATGTCTAAATCACACCTACATATTGGGACCATGTTGAAGACTGATGTCACGTTTTCCAACGAAATTACCCGGAACATTTGTACCAGGAACTTTTTTCCCCCCAGACCTGTTGATGTCCACGACGACGGAAGGACGGTAATTCTGCAAACAGCAGCGTGCTTGATAACATCAGTCAGCTCGACTTGGCTACTGCAATTTTCCTCACTGTACATTTACAATAAAACGAAATATGATATCAAATACCGTTTTCATTTAAACATAATAACAGCTGCAGAAATGTACTTAGTTCAGGGAAATGTATGTATATACAGTAGGTGGCCAGCCTATCTGCCGCGGCGGTAACTGTAATTCAGTCGCGTGTTAAAAACATTCGCGAAAGTACCGCCAGGTGGCGCAAAGGGACGGATTGCGAAATGAATGTAATTGTAAAATGAGATAAAAGAAGGAAAACAACAATAACATTATGATATAACATTGTAACAATAATAATTAAAAAAACATTAAAAAAAATTACAATTTGCTAATTTTTAAAATGTAGGATAGTCTTAGGCTACAGTCTACTAAACAAAAATTAAAAGAAGACCTTTACACAAAGGATCATATGCATGCTATTTTTATTAAACAGTAAATAAATATAAGGCGTATTAAACAGTATATATATATATATATATATATATATATATATATATATATATATATATATATATATAAGCTAAATGTTTTAATTTCATTTTCATTCCGGTTCAATCTTGGTTTAAAAAGATCTTCAGGTTCCATATGCGGAGCGAAATGGGAACGGTCCAGCATTTAGCAATAATTAGTATTAACTCTGTTATTATTCTTGATTTTTCAAACTACCAACACTTTGGATTTTTGAATTATGCCTTATGTGTGACCAAAACTTAAGTATTATTTGTTTCAGCTGTTTGATCGCGCTGGTGCATCGCGTACATATTCACTGGAAACAGCAGTCGTTCACCAGACATTTGGCGTGAGCACTTTGACATATTGTTAATTATGATTTTTTTTCCATCGATACTGAAACGCACACAGCCTATTTACCTCATGAATAGCTAATAGTTAAGGTTCAAATGGGCAACATCACGAATATGGAAACGTTTGGATTTCTCCCGATTGAGAAGGCCCAACCTACTTATGTTTAGCTTAAAATTATTAATATTTTTTGTTTTGTTTTTTTACTAAGCCTATATTATTATATACTGCAATTATTTTTATCCATTAGAATTATATATTTTTAATTATTGTTTTGTTCTGATAATTTTTTTACATTTAAAGGATTTGTTGTAAAATATTTTCTTATAGCCTATTTTTTTCCTCTCACAAACTCTGATTTATTTTTTAGCGTGTTAAAAAAAACATGCAGCAAACGAAAATAGGCGATTAATCCGTTAACATTTGTTACTCTTGGTTAACAGTAATTATAATTATTTTACTTCAGAACAGAGCATGGGACTAATCTAGGCTATCCAGGGTTTTTTTTTTTTTCATTGCATCTGAAAATGACTTTGTTCATTACATTCACTTCACGCGATCTGGCACAGATCAGCCTCCCGCAACCCAGTCCTCCCCAGAAGAAGACCATTAGACAGGTATTCTCTGTCGCTGACTGCCGAGCCGACCCCACAAAGTCGCAAGAATAATCCTCGATACTCCGAACTCCCTGGCGGACATCGAGGATCCTCCCTGCTGGACCCATCTGTGCTGCCTGGATTCTGTCACGGCGCGGTAGGGACAGCGCCGTGGAAAGAGCAAATTATGGGTCCAAATGCAGGGAAAAGACACTTTATTATAAAAAGAACAAAAAGGCCAACAAGGCAAAACAAAACTGGCATAAACACAATCACTAGGAAACCACACACAACTCGAGGAACAAACACTAAAGAAACACAGATCAACATTTGCAAGTACAATTAATCCATGCAGGACGAGTGGTGGGAGAGAGGACAATATATGTAGGTGAACAAATGGGAATCAGCTGTGTGTGTCTAAGTGAGTGAGCGGATGCAAAACAGGTGTACCGAGTGAACCAGGTGTATGTGAATGATGAAGGAGTCCGGGAGATGGGGAAGTGTCGCCCTCTGGTGGCGAGAGGGAGGAACACCGGGTCCGGACTCATGACAGCTACATTATGAGCATGCTATCATGCTATATTTAGGGCTCAAGCCTGGAGGGCGAGAGCCCTATTGTTTTCCTTAGGATTATTTATTATTATTATTATTATTAGGGCTCAAGCCTGGAGGGCGAGAGCCCTATTGTTTTCCTTAGGATTATTTGTTATTATTATTATTATTATTATTTTTTTTTCTAATGTTACGGGGGCTTTTGGGGTCCTTAACATGCTCGAAAACTCTTGAAAATTGGCACACAGATTGGAACCTGCGGCCATTAGGGTCGGGCAGAGACTGATACACGGGCGTGGCACAGGGGCTCTACAGCGCCCCCTGGAATACTGAGGGCCATATATCATACATACTTGCACGTAGACACATGAAACTCGGTACACATGTAGATCTCATTAAACCAAACAACTTTCGTATTGCATGTCATAGGCTCCGCCCAACAGGAAGTTGGCTATTTAGGGTTTATTATTCATAGTTTTGGTCAAAGTTGTGGGGGCTTTTGGGGTCCCTAACATACTCAAAAACTCTTGAAAATTTGCACACACTTTGGAATCTGTGCCCTTTAGGAGCCTGCAGAAGCTGGGACCCGGGCGTGGCACAGGGGCTCTACGGCGCCCCCTGGAACACAGTCATAAATGTTGATGTATAGCTCACACATACTTGCACATCAATCAATCAATCACCTTTATTTATATAGTGCTTTAAACAAAATACATTGCGCCAAAGCATTGAACAACATTCATTTGGAAAACAGTGTCTCAATAATGCAAAATGATAGTTAAAGGCAGTTCATCATTGAATTCAGTTATGTCATCTCTGTTCAGTTGAAATAGTGTCTGTTTTAATTTGCAATCAAGTCAACGATATCGCTGTAGATGAAGTGACCCCAACTAAGCAAGCCAGAGGCGACAGCGGCAAGGAACCGAAACTCCATCGGTGACAGAATGGAGAAAAAAACCTTGGGAGAAACCAGGCTCAGTTGGGGGGCCAGTTCTCCTCTGACCAGACGAAACCAGTAGTTCAATTCCAGGCTGCAGCAAAGTCAGATTGTGCAGAAGAATCATCTGTTTCCTGTGGTCTTGTCCTGGTGCTCCTCTGAGACAAGGTCTTTACAGGGGATCTGTATCTGGGGCTCTAGTTGTCCTGGTCTCCGCTGTCTTTCAGGGCAGTAGAGGTCCTTTCTAGGTGCTGATCCACCATCTGGTCTGGATACGTACTGGATCCGGGTGACTGCAGTGACCCTCTGATCTGGACACAGACTGGATCTGGTGGCCACGGTGACCTCGGAACAAGAGAGAAACAGACAAATATTAGCGTAGATGCCATTCTTCTAATGATGTAGAAAGTACGGTGTTATGTGAAGTGTTCCGGTTCCAGTTTACCTAATTAATGCAGCCTAAAAATCCTTTAACGGATTTGGATATTAAAAGCATATTAGTATGTTATGTGTATGCCAGGTTAAAGAGATGGGTCTTTAATCTAGATTTAAACTGCAAGAGTGTGTCTGCCTCCCGAACAATGTTAGGTAGGTTATTCCAGAGTTTAGGCGCCAAATAGGAAAAGGATCTGCCGCCCGCAGTTGATTTTGATATTCTAGGTATTATCAAATTGCCTGAGTTTTGAGAACGTAGCGGACGTAGAGGAGTATAATGTAAAAGGAGCTCATTCAAATACTGAGGTGCTAAACCATTCAGGGCTTTATAAGTAATAAGCAATATTTTAAAATCTATACGATGTTTGATAGGGAGCCAGTGCAGTGTGGACAGGACCGGGCTAATATGGTCATACTTCCTGGTTCTAGTAAGAACTCTTGCTGCTGCATTTTGGACTAGCTGTAGTTTGTTTACCAAGTGTGCAGAACAACCACCCAATAAAGCATTACAGTAGTCTAACCTTGAAGTCATAAATGCATGGATTAACATTTCTGCATTTGACATTGAGAGCATAGGCCGTAATTGAGATATATTTTTGAGATGGAAAAATGCAGTTTTACAAATGCTAGAAACGTGGCTTTCTAAGGAAAGATTGCGATCAAGTAGCACACCTAGGTTCCTAACTGATGACGAAGAATTGACAGAGCAACCATCAAGTCTTAGACAGTGTTCTAGGTTATTACAAGTAGAGTTTTTAGGCCCTATGATTAACACCTCTGTTTTTTCTGAATTTAGCAGTAAGAAATTACTCCTCATCCAATTTTTTATATCGACTATGCATTCCATTAGTTTTTCAAATTGGTGTGTTTCACCGGGCTGCGAGGAAATATAGAGCTGCGTATCATCAGCATAACAGTGAAAGCTAACACCATGTTTCCTGATGATATCTCCCAGGGGTAACATATAAAGCGTGAAGAGTAGCGGCCCTAGAACTGAGCCTTGAGGTACTCCATACTGCACTTGTGATCGATATGATACATCTTCATTCACTGCTACGAACTGATGGCGGTCATATAAGTACGATTTAAACCATGCTAATGCACTTCCACTGATGCCAACAAAGTGTTCAAGTCTATGCAAAAGAATGTTGTGGTCAATTGTGTCAAACGCAGCACTAAGATCCAATAAAACTAATAGAGAGATACACCCACGATCAGATGATAAGAGCAGATCATTTGTAACTCTAAGGAGAGCAGTTTCAGTACTATGATACGGTCTAAATCCTGACTGGAAATCCTCACATATACCATTTTTCTCTAAGAAGGAATATAATTGTGAGGATACCACCTTTTCTAGTATCTTGGACAGAAAAGGGAGATTCGAGATTGGTCTATAATTAACTAGTTCTCTGGGGTCAAGTTGTGGCTTTTTTATGAGAGGCTTAATAACAGCCAGTTTGAAGGTTTTGGGGACATGTCCTAATAACAATGAGGAATTAATAATAGTCAGAAGAGGACCTATGACTTCTGGAAGCACCTCTTTTAAGAGCTTAGATGGTATAGGGTCTAACATACATGTTGTAAGTTTAGATGATTTAACAAGTTTATACAATTCTTCCTCTCCTATAGTAGAGAATGAGTGGAACTGTTCCTCAGGGGGTCTATAGTGCACTGTCTGATGCGAAACTGTAGCTGACGGCTGAATGGTTGCAATTTTATCTCTAATAGTATCGATTTTAGAAGTAAAGTAGTTCATAAAGTCATTACTGCTGTGGTGTTGGGAAATGTCAACACTTGTTGAGGCTTTATTTTTCGTTAATTTAGCCACTGTATTGAATAAATACCTGGGGTTATGTTTGTTTTCTTCTAAAATAGAAGAAAAGTAATCAGATCTAGCAGTTTTTAATGCTTTTCTGTAGGATATGCTACTTTCCCGCCAAGCAATACGAAATACCTCTAGTTTTGTTTTCCTCCAGCTGCGCTCCATTTTTCGGGCTGCTCTCTTTAGGGTGCGAGTATGCTCATTATACCATGGTGTCAAACTGTTTTCCTTAACCTTTCTTAAGCGTAAAGGAGCAACTGTATTTAAAGTGCTAGAAAAGAGAGAGTCCATAGTTTCTGTTACATCATCAAGTTGTTCTGAGGTTTTGGATATGCTAAGGAATTCGGATACATCAGGAAGATAACTTAAAAAGCAGTCTTTTGTGGTAGAAGTGATGGTTCTTCGATACTTGTAACAAGAAGTAGAATTTACAATTTTGGCTATATGAAGTTTACACAGAACTAAATAATGATCTGAGATATCATCACTTGGCTGAATAATTTCAACACTATCAACATCAATTCCATGTGACAGTATTAAATCTAGAGTATGATTTCGACAATGAGTAGGTCCTGAAACGTGTTGTCTAACACCAATAGAGTTCAGAATGTCTATAAATGCTGATCCCAATACATCTTTTTCATTATCGACATGGATATTAAAATCACCAACTATTAAGACTTTATCTGCAGCCAGAACTAACTCGGATGTAAAATCACCAAACTCTTTAATAAAGTCTGTATGGTGCCCTGGTGGCCTGTATACAGTAGCCAGTACAAACATAACAGGGGATTTATCATTAACATTGGTTTCTCTGGATAATGTTATATGAAGCACCATTACTTCAAACGAGTTATACTTGAAGCCTGCCCTCTGAGAAATCCTGAAAACGTTATTATAAATTGAAGCAACACCTCCCCCTTTGCCTTTTAGACGCGGCTCGTGTTTATAACAATAATCTTGGGGGGTGGACTCATTTAAAATAATGTAATCATCAGGTTTTAGCCAGGTTTCTGTCAAGCAGAGCAAATCTATATAATATGATCAGTTATCATATTATTTACAAAAAGTGTTTTCGTAGAAATGGATCTGATATTCAATAAGCCAATCTTTATCATTTGTTTATCCATATTGCATTTGTTTTTTATTTGTTGAACCTCAATTAAATTGTTAACCTTAACTTGGTTTGGACGTTTTTTGTATTTTCTAGTTCGTGGAACAGACACAGTCTCTATAGTGTGATATCTAGGTGAAAGAGTCTCTATGTGCTGAGAATTAACTGACCTCTGTGACGGGAGGCAGCTAGCAGACGGTCGGTTTAGCCAGTCTGTCTGCTTCCTGACCTGGGCCCCAGTTAGTCAAGCACATATTCATATGAAACTCAGTACACATATAGATCTCATTGTGCCGAACAATTTTCGTATGCATGTCATTGGGCTCCGCCCAACAGGAAGTCAGCTATTTAGAGTTATGTAAAAAGCGCATGCTCTGGAATTTGATATACTTGTCATAGGTTTTTTACTCGTTTACCACCAAACTCGGTCAACATGATCTCAAGACATTGGGGATGAAAAATTGCCAGGGGATTTTTGATATCTCGAACGGTTTGCTCGTGGCGAGGCGTTGAAATTATGGCGAGAATTGAGAAACAGGAAGTGTCTAATACCATCCACATACATTTCCTGATTTCAATCAAACTTCATCAGATTATTCATTGTATGATGTCGATCACATATATGTGACTATTAGGAGTCAGAGTTATAGCGCCACCAACTGGCAGCAGGAAGTGTGTCATTTTCAAAATGCTTTGAATTCAGCATCTTATTTTTATTCGATTTGCTTCAAACTTCATCAGAATAATGTTAAAACACAGCCGATATGAATCTGCTGGGGGAAATTGGATATCTAAAAATATTGTTGCCGTGGCAACATGTCAAACTGGAATACTTCTCAGGTGATTTTGAGGCAAATAACATGCTTATAATTTCATCAAACTCAGAACACATATCAGTATTAGTGACAGCTAGACACTGGCAAAAGTTCATAAGAGGGCGTGGAAGAGGCACTCTATAGCGCCACCTTTTGTCAAAAGTGGGGGGGTTAGTTTTAGCTACAGACACCAAACTCAGTACAAAAATTGTTCTTATCAAGACGGACAACTTTCTAATTCACAGTCATCAGCTACGACCAACAGGAAGTCGGCTATTTTGATTTGAATGTGGATTGTTTTTTACATTTAGCTGTGAATTAATGCATACTGCTCAGAGGAGAGTAACACTATACACACCAAACTTTGTCTACATGTTGAAAAAACATTGAGGAACTTAAATTGTGAATGGGTTTTGGATAGCTTGGATGGTTTTGTCGTGGTGATTTTTTTAAATGACAGTAAAGATGGAATTATTAATTTTCCTGCATTTTTAAATTCCAAACACTTCAAAACCTTTTTTCATACAGAAAAAAAAGTTATTCTGAGTAAATATGCATAGTTTCATGACTTTACAACACTGTATGGATAACAGAAAATTAAAAAACTGTCAGACATCTCCTCTCACTCTGTCCATCTGTTTGAGTGAGTGTGCTTAGACTTCCATTGTCTGAGAGAAATAGCGCCCCTACAGGTGCAGTTACCGGACTAAAAAAGGGAGGAGACTGTCTTTTGGTTTCACTTTTAAATCGGTTAAAATACAAATAAATACTTGGATTTAATTCACACTGACAAGCTAAACCAACATATATGATTATTACCGGGTCAGGGCTCATTAAAAATTGATGTGTGGTCAGTGATACGTGAGAAACACGAGAGATGAATCACCGCTCTGAGCAGGAGCGTGTGGAATGATGAGCTCAGAAAAAACGAGTTTATTCTTGTTTTATAGCTATTAAAAATAAAGTATTGCAGCGATATCACACAATTCACCAATTAGAACACACCAAGAGCTAAATTAAGATGTTTTTGAACTGTTTGTGTGAAAATGAAACATTCGCGGCTGCATATCTGAAATCACTGCCTCCGATCAGCGCGCACAGTGTCACAAGTTCAAAAAAAATGAATTTATTCTTGTTTAAGAGCTTTTTTAAATAACTTATTGCCATAAATGCACACAATAGATCCATAATAACACAACACGAGCTAAATATAGGTGTTTGTGACCCGTTTATGTGCGCAAGACTATTTGAAAGCGCGACTGGCAGAATAACATTGATCTCTCGAGCTGCAGGATTCGTCGTAAGAACGAACACATCACGGACAAGATTATTTCAAAATACATAATAGCTTGGCTAATATAAACGAAAACAGCCACGTGAACATAAACTGTTGAGAAATAAATCTGAAGTGGATCTACTGGATTTTAATATTAAGTGACCGCATATACCTGCTTCTGTCTTCAATTTTAATCTATATAAAAAATTAAACTCATTCATCTTGGCTGCTTTTTTAATGTGTGTAGGTATTTATTTATTATTTTGCTCTAACAAGACTTAATCTATATTTAATTAAATCAATTACATTTTATTTTACATTTGATTTGTCCATTTCTGCATCTAAACGCCTAAAACCTAAAACATGCTCTATTATATTATTGTTAGCAATTTCTTTATCGTCCAATTTATCTGGTGTACACGCTTATATTTTCGTAATAAACTTGTTGTTAAATTATACACAGTTATAGTGGTCTATAATAAATATTAACAGGTTTTATTCAAGCTGTTTAGAATGATTGCGTAGGCTAATTTTTTTAAATGTAAATAAAAAGTAAAAAATAAAAAAAAACATTGGAAAATAATAACTGTTGTACATTTTTATACATTTTGTATAATTTCATAGTTTATGCATTATAGTTATAAAAACAAATAAATTTAGCCACTCACATAGAAATCTTAGGCCTTATCCTTTTCTGACAGTTTTAGGGATTTTTAAAAATCCTAAAAAAACCTTATTTGTGCTGCAAATAATAATTTCAAATTAATTTGATACTGACCTCTGACATCCTGTGACATGCATGATATTTATTTGAATTTACATAATCTCATGGATGTAACCGTAAATCTGTTCAGCTCACAGATCAAGACTAAGCTGTAATGCAAGCAGAACTTTCACAAATACTTGTAGGTCAATAAAATCATTACAAAACACTTACAAATCATTTAAGGGATTTGATAACACTGTAAAATAATGTCTAATTTGTTAACATTAGCAAATGCATTAATAACACTTTATAATAACTGCACTCATTAGTAAATAGTCAGTTCATGCTTCATAAAGCCTTGTCCCAATATTAATAGTCAGTAGTAAGCAGTTTATAAATACAGCTATAAATAGCTTGTTCTTGGTTTATAAGCACATTTATTAAAAAGGAGAGTAAGTTATCTTCCTATGAAAAATAAAAGATAAAAATAAACAAACAACAACACAGATTGATACAGAACTCAGAAATTTTATTGTGGATTTATGATAAAATCAGCCTGTAAATGAATTCATACTCCTCCTCATACTACTCCATACTCCTTTTTCAACATGATGCCAATATACTGAGATGTTAAATTGTGAATGGGTTTAGGATAGCTTAAATGGTGTTGCCATAGAGATTTATTAAAGTAACATAAAAAATACAATAGTTATTTTACTATATCTTTAAAATTTTTCATTCTAACTCTTCATAATTTTTTATATAAGTAGAAGTCCTCATTTGAAGGAAGCACAGTAAGTTTCATAGCTTTATCCTTTTCAAGAGCCAGCATAAAATTAAAACTATCATAACTTATAAATCAAGCTTGCAATTCTTAGTACCTATAATGGCCACCAGAGGGAGCTATAGGATTACTTTTAAATAATTATTGTAGAAACGAGTATGATTTAAATAATTTATAGAAATCTTTCAAACAAAATAATATGTATTTTAGGAATTTTACTGATAAAATGAACCTCACTTAATTAGAATAACAAGCTGAAGTATTGTGAACTGTATATTAAGAATAATTCTTTATAGGCTTTATGGACAGATACGTTTTGAGTGACTCTTGAAGGTTCAGCACCACATCCTCTTTTACCACTGTTTAAAGAATTAATCTTACAGAACAGGTGTGAATGAATTTGGGATAGCTTGAATGGTTTTGTCGTGGTGATTTTTTGAAATAATAGTAAAAAAGGAACCAGTAAATGTCTTTTTATTTTTTTAAAGGGCAGCTTCTAAACACTTCAAAAAAAAATGTACACATAGAAGACCAGTCATTCTGAGGCATATTTTTCCTCAGAATGACTGGTCTCATGACAATAGTTTCATGACTATACAACACTATATGGATGATAGAAAATTAAAAAACTATCATACATCTGATGTCACTCTGTCCCTCTGTCACTGTAGGTAATGTGTGTGTGTGTGTGTGTGTGTGTGTGTGTTAAGTGAATTAGGTGTGAAACTATCAGGGAGCATTTAGTCTCCAGCGCCAACATTTTACAGAACTGCCACTTTCCTGGAGTCTCCAGAATTACTCGGTGTCAGGCTCTGAGAGACTTAAGATTCCAAAAAATGATTTAATTAGAATACCATGAAGTATTGTGAAATACTATATATTAAGGCTTTATATATAGGCTTTATGAACAGATTAGAGAGACTCGTGAAGGACCAGCACCACCTCCTCTTGTCCGATAGTTTGAGGAATATATCTTCCAGAATCCAGGATTAAGATTTAGGAGCTCATTTTTATTCCACCTCCTTTCCTGAAAAGTCTGTCTTGCAGAATTGACTAAAAATTAATCTTCACATTAATTACTAATTATTTTGCAATTCTTTTTGTCAGTTCTTCTTGACCTGCTTTTTTCTTCTTCTTTTCTGACCTCATGACCCAGTCAGTATTTTTTGTACAATGGTCAAGTCTTAACTTATCCATTTCTGTATTGCATTTGTGTTTGATATTTCTCATGGGTATTTCATAATTTTCGACCTTACAGTTTGAGTTAAAAGTCTATTTTAGCGCATTTCATCTGTAAAAGAAAACATGCCTAATAATTCTGCACACATGAATATAAGGAGTTTTTCTCTTCCAGCTTTCCTGGACTATTGTATAGCACTCATAAATGATTAAATAAAAAATAATGGTAGTTATTAAGATTTATATGGTTTGGAATTGGTAAAATGTGCTTGGAAAAAAATCACAATAAAACAATGTTTTAATGTTTAAGTTTGGAATATTAACTGACATGAATGAATGCTATATAAATATTGTTCATGTTAACATAATGTTTATGAATGGAATCTTATTGTAAAGTGTTACTAAAGTTATATATATATATATTGTTCTGTGAATGTGATTTTAAAGTCTAGATGATTCGGATTAACCCTTTAACTGCCATATCCTTTAAAACCTCACTGCCAGAGGGATATTGTGAATGTATGTGCCCGCTGGGCACAGTTTACCTGATCCCACCGGGGTGGCGATAGCACTGGTGGCTTGAGCCCGCCATCGCTGCTTGCAGCTATATTTTTTTATTATTAGGGCCCGAGCACCGATGGTGTGAGGACCCTCTTGGAATTGCTCCGTTTATTATTATTATTATTAGGGCCCGAGCACCGATGGTGTGAGGACCCTCTTGGAATTGCTCCGTTTATTATTATTATTATTATTATTATTATTAGGGCCCGAGCACCGATGGTGTGAGGACCCTCTTGGAATTGCTCCGTTTATTATTATTAGGGCTCAAGCCTGGAGGGCGAGAGCCCTATTGTTTTCCTTAGGATTATTTGTTATTATTATTATTATTATTATTATTATTATTATTATTTATTATTATTATTTTTCTTCAAGGTTTCGGGGGCTTTTGGGGCCCTTAACATGCTTAAAAAGTCTTGAAAATTGGCACACACATTGGAACCTGCGGCCATTAGGGCCGGGCAGAGACTGATACACGGGCGTGGCACAGGGGCTCTACAGCGCCCCCTGGAATATGGAGGGCCATATATCATACATACTTGTACGTAGACGTACGAAACTCGGTACACGTATAGAACTCATCAATACAAACAACTTTCGCATTGCATATCATAGGCTCCGCCCAACAGGAAGTTGGCTATTTGGGGTTTATTATTCATATTTGTCGTCAAAGTTGTGGGGGCTTTTGGGGTCCTTAACATACTCAAAAACTCTAGAAAGTTTGCGCACACTTTGGAATCTGTGGCCTTAAGGAGCCTGCAGAGGCTGGGACCTGGGCGTGGCACAGGGGCTCTACAGCGCCCCCTGGAACACAGTCATAAATGTTGATGTATAGCTCACACATACTTGCACGTATTAATATGAAACTCAGTACACATTTAGATCTCATCGTGCCGAACAACTTGCGTATTGCATGTTATAGGCTCCGCCCAACAGGAAGTCAGCTATTTAGAGTTATGTAAAAAGCATATGCTCTGGAATTTGAAATACTTGTCATAGGTTTTTTACTCGATTGCCGCCAAACTCGGTCAACATGATCTCAAGACACTGGGGATGAAAAATTGCCAGGGGATTTTTGATATCTCAAACGGTTTGCTCGTGGCGAGGCGTTGAAATTATGGCGAGAAATGAGAAACAGGAAGTGTCTAATACCATCCACATACATTTCCTGATTTTAATCAAACTTCATCAGATTATTCATTGTATGATGTCGATCGCATATATGTGACTATTAGGAGTCAAAGTTATAGCGCCACCAACTGGCAGCAGGAAGTGTGTCATTTTCAAAATGCTTTGTATTCAGCATCTTATTTTTACTCGATTTGCTTCAAACTTCATCAGAATAATGTTAAAACACAGCCGATATAAATCTGCTGGGGGGATATTGATATCTAAAAATATTGTTGCCGTGGCAACATGTCAAACTTGAATACTTCTCAGGTGATTTTAAGGCATATAACATACTTAGAATTTCATGAAATTCAGAACACATATCAGTATTTATGATAACTAGACACTGGCAAAAGTTCATAAGAGGGCGTGGAAGAGGCACTCTATAGCGCCACCTTTTGTCAAAAGTGGGGGGGTTAGTTTTAGCTACAGATACCAAACTCGGTACAAAAATTGTTCTTATCAAGACGGACAACTTTCTAATTCACAGTCATCAGCTACGATCAACAGGAAGTCAGCTATTTTGATTTGAATGTGGATTTTTTTTTACATTTAGCTGTGAATTAATGCATACTGCTCAGAGGAGAGTAACACTATACACACCAAACTTGGTGTACATGTTGAAAAAACATTGAGGAACTTAAATTGTGAATGGGTTTTGGATATCTTGGATGGTTTTGTCGTGGGGATTTTTTAAAATGACAATAAAGATGGAATTATTAATTTTCCTGCATTTTTAAATTCCAAACACTTCAAAACCTTTTTTCATACAGAAAAAAAGTTATTCTGAGTAAATATGCATAGTTTCATGACTTTACAACACTGTATGGATAACAGAAAATTAAAAAACTGTCAGACATCTCATATCACTCTGTCCCTCTGTTTGAGTGTGTTTGCTTAGACTTCCATTGTCTGAGAGAAATAGCGCTCCTACAGGTGCAGTTACCGGAATAAAAAAGGGAGGAGACTGTCTTTTGGTTTCGATTTTAAATCTCATTAAAATACAAATAAATACTTGGATTTAATTCACACTGACAAGCTAAACCAACATATATGATTATTATAAGGTCAGGGCTCATTAATAATTGATGTGTGGTCAGTGATACGTGAGAAACACGAGAGATGAATCACCGCTCTGAGCAGGAGCGTGTGGAATGATGAGCTCAGAAAAAAACGAGTTTATTCTTGTTTTATAGCTATTAAAAATAAAGTATTGCAGCGATATCACACAATTCACCAATTAGAGCACACCAAGAGCTAAATTAAGATGTTTTTGAACTGTTTGTGTGAAAATGAAATATTAGCGGCTGCCTATCTGAAATCACTGCCTCCGATCAGCGCGTACAGTGTCACAAGTTCAAAACAAACGAATTTATACTTGTTTAAGAGCTTTTTAAAATAAATTATTGCCATAAATGCACACAATACACCCATTATAACACAACACGAGCTAAATGCATGTGTTTGTGACCCGTTTAAGTGTGCAAGACTATTTGAAAGCGCGACTGGCAGAATAACATATATCTCTTGAGCTGCAGGATTCTGCTTTTCTGACCTCATGACCCAGTCAGCATTTTTGTACAATGGTCAAGTCTTAACTTATCCATTTCTGTATTGCATTTGTGTTTGATATTTCTCATGGGTATTTCATAATTTTCGACTTTGAGTTAAAACAGTTTGAGTTAAAACTCTTTTTTAGCGCATTTCATCTGTAAAAGAAAACATGCCTAATAATTCTGCACATTAATATAAGGAGTTTTTCTCTTCCAGCTTTCCTGGACTATTGTATAGCACTCATAAATGATTAAATAAAAATAATGGTAGTTATTAAGATTGATATGGTTTGGAATTGGTAAAATGTGCTTGGAAAAAAATCACAATAAAACAATGTTTTAATGTTTAAGTTTGGAATATTAACTGACATGAATGAATGCTATATAAATATTGTTCATGTTAACATAATGTTTATAAATGAAATCTTATTGTAAAGTGTTACTATATATATATATATATATATATATATATATATATTTATATGTTAGGGCCGGGACTCGATTAAAAAAATTAATCTAATTAATTAGAGGCTTTGTAATTAATTAATCGAAATTAATCGCATTTTAATCGCATATAAATATTTGACCTGAGAACAGTGAGAAGTAATTATTTTTCACATGGATTTATAATATACCATTGAATAATGACTGAATACATAAGCTTAAGCAACAAAATATTGTTTATTTTTGTTCAACCAAGTGTAGCAGACCAGAGCAATTTTTGCCATGAAGTGTAGCAATAGCATATTTAGAAACAATTTAGAAATAGTACATTTCAGAAATTCAGGAAGCTTATAGGTGCTGGAACCTTCTGTAAAGAGTTTTTTAAGTAAAACACAATACTGTCAATTACATTCAGAACATTGGAAACACTGACTATTAGAAAACATCTCTCTGTTGCTTCAGAGGCCATAACATACTAAGTCCAACTCTCAATAACCTTGGCCAAAACAATAACGAGTTCAACATAAACTGTTGCACCAACAAAATAATATATAGTTCAACATAAAGTGTAAAGTCCACGCTAGCTGCTATATGTTTTGCGTTGAGGTTATACTTGAGGCTCGATGTGCTGCAGTGATATCATAGACAGTAGTGATATGCGAAGCGAACGCCAGTTGGTGCTTCAGTATAATCGGTCCGCCGAAACAAATCCAGTGAGAAACATTCTGCGGTGCAAAAATAAGTTGTTAAAAATGCGGGAATTTATTTTTCTGTAATTAATTAATCTTAGTTAACGCGTTATTTTTTGTGTAATTAATTAATCTCAATTAACGCGTTAAAGTCCCGGCCCTAATATATATATATATATATATATATATATATATATTGTTCTGTGAATGTGATTTTAAAGTCTAGATGATTCGGTTTAACCCTTTAACCGCCATATCCTTTAAAACCTCACTGCCAGAGGGATATTGTGAATGCATGTGCCCGCTGGGCACAGTTTACCTGATGCCACCGGAGTGGCGATGGCATTGGTGGCTTGAGCCCGCCATCGCTGCTTGCAGCTATATTTATTATTATTATTATACTTCTCCAAAATGAATCGCATTTTTGAGGGCCTAAACATACTCAAAAAGTCATGAAACTTTGCACACACCTCAGAACTGGTGAAAATTTACATCTGATATGGGTTTCAGAAGTGGGTGTGGCAAAATGGCTCGACAGCGCCACCTATACACGTTCAACGGTGTGCGCCTCGAGCTATGTTTCACGTACATGTATGGAAATCGGTACACATGTGTAACTCTCCAGTACCTACAAAAAAGTCTCTTAGAGCAAAATTCTAAACCCAACAGGAAGTCGGTTATTTTTAATATTATGAGCAAATTTTGTGTCATTTTTGCCATTTCCATGCATTGTATTTTAACGAACTCCTCCTAGAGACTTATTCAGATCAACACCAAGTTTGGTATGCCTAATCTAAAGGCCTTTGCGATGTTAAATTGCGAAGATTTTGAGTTTTCATCGAAGGGCGTGTCCGTGGTGGCCTGGCGAATTTCGATGATTCGCCATGAAACAGGAAGTTGCTATAACTCAGACATACAATGACCAATCTGCCCCAAACTTCACATGTTTGATGAGACTCCTGACCTGAACAGATTGACATGCCCATATTCAGTTATAGTCATAGCGCCACCTATTGGCAACAGGAAGTGACATATTTTACACTGCGATGAACTACTCCTAGAAATTTTATGACATCAATGTATTTTATGTGGTCAGTCTAATCTAAAGGCCTGTGCGATGTTAAATTGTGAAGATCTTGAGTTTTCGTTAAAAGGCGTGTCCATGGCGCCATCACGAAGTTCGATGTCTCGCCATGGGAATAAAAGATGTTATAACTCAGGCATAAAATGTCCGATCTTCCCCAAACTGCACATGTGTGATAAGAGTCCTGGCCTGAACACATCTGAAGGCCAAAATTCCATCAGGTGTGGCAAAATGGCTTGATAGCGCCACCTATACACTTTCAACAGAGTGCGCCTCGAGCAATGTTTCACGTACATGTACAAAAATCGGTATACACATGTAACACACCAATACCTTCAAAAAAGTCTCTTGGTACGAAATCCGAATCCCAACAGGAAGTCGGTTATTTAGAATTTTCTCTGCAAAATTGGCGTTGTTTTTGCCATTTTCAGGGGTTGTACTTTAACGAACTCCTCCTAGAGATTTATTCAGATCAACACCAAACCTGGTCAGTGTAATCTTAAGCCCTTTGCAATGTTAAATTGCGAAGATCTTTACATTTCGTTAAAGGGCGTGTCCATGGCGCCCTGACAAATTTCGATGTTTCGCCATGAAAAAGGAAGTTGCTGTAACTCAGACATACAATGTCCAATCTGCCCCAAACTTCACATGTTAGATAAAACTTCTGCCCTTAACAGATCTACTTGCCCACATTCAGTTATAGTCATAGCGCCACCTATTGGCAACAGGAAGTGACATGTTTTACACTGCGACAAAATACTCCTGTAATTTTTTTGAGATTAACATATATTTTGTGGTCAGTCTAATCTAAAGGCCTGTGCAATGTTAACTTTTGGAGATCTTGAGTTTTTGTTAAAGGGCGTTTCCATGGCGCCATGACAAAATTTGATGTCTTGCCACAGCAAGGGAAGTTGTTGTAACTCAAGCATAAAATGTTCAATCTTCCCCAAACTTCACATGTTTGATAAGAGTCCTGGCCTGAACACATCTGAAGGCCAATATTCCATTATAATGATAGCGCCACCTGCAGTCAATGGTAAGATTGGCACATATATGGGATATACTTTGATATATTCCACTTATATTTAGGACATTAAATGCATATTTCTCACTGTTCACCTTTTTACTAAAGCCACTCGCTGGCGGTGAGCCCGGGTGCGAGGGCCCGTTCATCGCTGCTTGCAGCTTTAATTAGGGCCCGAGCACCGATGGTGTGAGGACCCTCTTGGAATTGCTCCGTTTATTATTATTATTATTATTATTATTATTATTATTCTTCTCCATAATGAATCGCATTTTTGAGGGCCTAAACATACTCAAAAAGTCATGAAACTTTGCACACACCTCAGAACCGGCGAAAATGTACATATGATATGGGTTTCAGAAGTGGGTGTGGCAAAATGGCTCAACAGCGCCACCTATACACGTTCAACGGTGTGCGCCTCGAGCTACGTTTCATGTACATGTATGAAAATTGGTATACACATGTAACTCTCCAATACCTACAAAAAAGACTCTTGGACCAAAATTCTAAACCCAACAGGAAGTCGGTTATTTTTAATTTTATGAGCAAATTTTGTGTCATTTTTGTCATTTCCATGCGTTGTATTTTAACGAACTCCTCCTAGAGATTTATTCAGATAAACACCAAATTTGGTATGCTTCATCTAAAGGCCTTTGCGATGTTAAATTGTGAAGATTTTGAGTTTTCGTTAATGGGCGTGTCCGTGGCGGCCTGGCGAATTTCGATGATTCGCCATGAAAAATGAAGTTGCTATAACTCAGACATACAATGTCCAATCTGCCTCAAACTTCACATGGTTGATAAGACTCTGGAACTGAACAGATTGACATGCCCATATTCAGTTATAGTCATAGCGCCACCTATTGGCAACAGGAAGTGTCATATTTTATGCTCCGAAGAACTACTCCTAGAAATTTTATGACATCAATGTCTTTTTTGTGGTCAGTCTAATCTAAAGGCCTGTGCGATGTTCAGTTGTGAAGATCTTGAGTTTTCGTTAAAAGGCTTGTTCATGGCGCCGCGACGAAGTTCGATGTCTCGCCATGGGAATAAAAGATGTTATAACTCAGGCATAAAATGTCCGATCTTCCCCAAACTTCACATGTGTGATAAGAGGCCTGGCCTGAACAGATCTGCAGGCCAATATTCCACCGGGTGTGGCAGAATGGCTCTATAGCGCCACCTATACACTTTCAACGGAGTGCGCATCGAGCTATGTTTCACGTACATGTACAAAAATTGGTACACACATGTAACACACCAATACCTACAAAAAAGTCTCTTGGTACGAAATCCGGATCCCAACAGGAAGTCGGATATTTTGAATTTTCCCTTCAAAATTGGTGTTGTTTTTGCCATTTTCAGGGGTTGTACTTTAACGAACTCCTCCTAGAGATTTATTCAGATCAACACCAAACCTGGTCAGTGTAATCTAAAGCCATTTGCGATGTTAAATTGCGAAGGACTTGAGGTTTCATTAAAGGGCGTGTCCATGGCGGCCTCACAAATTTCGATGTTTCGCCATGAAAAAGGAAGTTGCTGTAACTCAGACATATAATGTCCAATCTGCCCCAAACTTCACATGTTGGATGAGACTCTTGACCTGAACAGATCTACATGCCAATATTCAGTTATAGTCATAGCGCCACCTATTGGCAACAGGAAGTGAAATATTTTACACTGCGACTAACTACTCCTAGAAATTTTATTACATCAATGTATTTTTTGTGGTCAGTCTAATCTAAAGACCTGTGTGATGTTTAGTTGTGAAGATCTTGAGTTTTTGTTAAAAGGCATGTCCATGGCGCCGTGACGAAGTTCGATGTCTCGTCATGGCAATAAAAGATGTTATAACTCAGGCACAAAGTGTCCGATCTTCCCCAAACTTCACATGTGTGTTAAGAGTCCTGGCCTGAACACATCTGAAGGCCAATATTCCATTGGGTGTGGCAAAATGGCTCGATAGCGCCACCTATAAACTTTCAACGGAGTGCATATGCACATTCAATGGAGTGCGCCTCGAGCTATTTTTCACGTACATGTACAAAAATCGGTACACACATGTAACACACCAATACCTACAAAAAAGTATCTTGGTACGAAATCCGAATCCCATCAGGAAGCCGGTTATTTAGAATTTTCTCTGCAAAATTGGCGTTGTTTTTGCCATTTTCAGGGGTTGTACTTTAACAAACTACTCCTAGAGATATATTCAGATCAACACCAAACTTGGTCAGTTAAATCTAAAGGCCTTTGCGATGTTAAATTGTGAAGATTTTGAGGTTTCGTTAAAGGGCGTGTCCATGGCGGCCTGAGAAATTTTGATGTTTCGCCATGAAAAAGGAAGTTGCTTTAACTCAGACATACAATGTCCAATCTGCCCCAAACTTCACATGTTAGATAAGACGTCTGCCCTTAACAGATCTACATGCCCATATTCAGTAATACTCATAGCGCCACCTGCTGGCAACAGGAAGTGACATGTTTTACGCTGCGACAAACTACTCCTAGATTTTTTTTTAGATTCATGTATTTTTTGTGGTCAGTCTATGAGTTTAAATGCATGTTTCTCACCGTTCATCTATTTACTAAAGCCACTCGCTGCCGGTGAGCCCGTGTGCGAGGGCCCGTTCATCGCTGCTTGCAGCTTTAATTAGGGCCCGAGCACCGAGGTGCGAGGACCCTCTTGTATCTGCTTTGTTTTTTATTATTATTCTTCTTCTTCTTCTTCTTCTTCTCCCGAATGAATCGCATTTTTGAGGGCTTTAACATGCTCAAAAAGTCATGAAACTTTGCACACTCGTCAAACCTGGTGAAAATTTTCGTCTGATATAGGATTCAGAAGAGGGTGTGGCAAAATGGCTCGACAGCGCCACCTATACCAAGAAAATCAACAGCCTTCCAGCTATGTTTCACGTACATGCACGAAAATTGGCACACATATGTAACACACCAATACCTACAAAAAAGACTCTTGGAGCGAAATTCTAAACCCAACAGGAAGTCGGTTATTTTTAATATTATGAGCATATTTTGTGTAATTTTGGTCATTTCCATGTGTTGTATTTTAACGAACTCCTCCTATAGATTTCTTCAAATCAACACCAAATTTGGTATGCCTAATCTAAAGGCCTTTGCGATGTTTAATTGCGAAGATCCTGACTTTTCGTTGAAGGGCGTGTCCGTGGCGGCCTGGCGAATTTCGATGATTCGCCATGAAAAATGAAGTTGCTATAACTCACACATACAATGACCAATCTGCCCCAAACTTCACATGTTTGATGAGACTCCGAACCTGAACAGATTGACATGCCCATATTCAGTTATAGTCCTAGCGCCACCTATTGGCAACAGGAAGTGACATATTTTATGCTGCGACGAACTACTCCTAGAAATTTTATGACATCAATGTCTTTTTTGTGGTCAGTCTAATCTAAAGGCCTGTGCGATGTTCAGTTGTGAAGATCTTGAGTTTTCGTTAAAAGGCTTGTTCATGGCGCCGCGACGAAGTTCGATGTCTCGCCATGCGAATAAAAGATGTTATAACTCAGGCATAAAATGTCCGATCTTCCCCAAACTTCACATGTGTGATAAGAGTCCTGGCCTGAACAGATCTGCAGGCCAATATTCCACCGGGTGTGGCAGAATGGCTCTATAGCGCCACCTATACACTTTCAACGGAGTGCGCCTCGAGCTATGTTTCACGTACATGTACAAAAATTGGTACACACATGTAACACTCCAATACCTACAAAAAAGTCTCTTGGTACGAAATCCGGATCCCAACAGGAAGTCGGTTATTTTGAATTTTCCCTTCAAAATTGCTGTTGTTTTTGCCATTTTCAGGGGTTGTACTTTAACGAACTCCTCCTAGAGATTTATTCAGATCAACATCAAACTTGGTCAGTGTAATCTAAAGCCCTTTGCGATAATAAATTGCGAAGGACTTGAGGTTTCGTTAAAGGGCGGGTCCATGGCGGCCTGAAAAATTTCGATGTTTCGCCATGAAAAAGGAAGTTGCTGTAACTCAGACATACAATGTCCAATCTGCCCCAAACTTCACATGTTGGATAAGACTCTTGACCTGAACAGATCTACATGCCAATATTCAGTTATAGTTATAGCGCCACCTATTGGCAACAGGAAGTTACATATTTTACACTGCGACAAACTACTCCTAGAAATTTTATGACATCAATGTCTTTTTTGTGGTCAGTCTAATCTAAAGACCTGTGTGATGTTTAGTTGTGAATATCTTGAGTTTTTGTTAAAAGGTGTGTCCATGGCGCCGTGATGAAGTTCGATGTCTCGCCATGGGAATAAAAGATGTTATAACTCAGGCATAAAATGTCCGATCTTGCCCAAACTTCACTTGTGTGATAAGGGTCCTGGCCTGAACAGATCTGAAGGCCAATATTCCATCGAGTGTGGCAAAATGGCTCAATAGCGCCACCTACACACTTTCAACGGAGTGCGTATACACTTTAAACGGAGTGCGCCTTGAGCTATGTTTCACGTACATGTACAAGAATCGGTACACACATGTAACACACCAATATCTACGAAAAAGTCTCTTGGTACGAAGTCCGAATCCCAACAGGAAGTCAGTTATTTGGAATTTTCTCTGCAAAATTAGTGTTGTTTTGGCCATTTTCAGGGGTTGTACTTTAACAAACTCCTCCTAGATATTTATTCAGATCAACACCAAACTTGGTCAGTGTAATCTAAAGCTTTTTGCGATGTTAAATTGCGAAGATCTTGAGGTTTCGTTAAAGGGCGTGTCCATGGCGGCCTGACAAATTTCATTGTTTCGCCATGAAAAAGGATGTTGTTGTAACTCAGGCATAAAGTGTCCAATCCTCCCCAAACCTCACATGTTCGATAAAAGTCCTGCCCTGAACACATCTGAAGGCCAATATTCCATTATAATGATAGCGCCACCTGCTGGCAACAGGAAGATTGGCACATATATGGAATAAACATTGATATATTCTACTTATATTTATGAGTTTAAACGCATATTTCTCACCGTTCACCTATTAACTAAAGCCACTCACTGCCGGTGAGCCCGGGTGCGAGGGCCCGTTCATCGCTGCTTGCAGCTTTAATTATTATTATTATTCTTCTTCTCCAAAATGAATCGCATTTTTGAGGGCCTAAACATGCTCGAAAAGTCATGAAACTTTGCACACACCTCAGAACTGGCGAAAATTTACGTCTGATATGGGTTTCAGAAGTGGGTGTGGCAAAATGGCTCAACAGCGCCACCTATACACGTTCAACGGTGTGCGCCTCGAGCTACGTTTCATGTACATGTATGAAAATCGGTATACTCATGTAACTCTCCAATACCTACAAAAAAGTCTCTTGGAGCAAAATCCGAAACCCAACAGGAAGTCGGTTATTACTAATATTATGAGCAAATTTGGTGTCATTTTTGTCATTTCCATGCGTTGTATTTTAACGAACTCCTCCTAGAGATTCATTCAGATCAACACCAAATTTGGTATGCCTAATCTGAAGGCCTTTGCGATGTTAAATTGCGAAGCTTTTGAGTTTTCGTTAATGGGCGTGTCCGTGGCGGCCTGGCGAATTTCGATGATTCGCCATGAAACAGGAAGTTGCTATAACTCAGACATACAATGACCAATCTGCCCCAAACTTCACATGTTTGATGAGACTCCTGACCTGAACAGATTGACATGCCCATATTCAGTTATAGTCATAGCGCCACCTATTGGCAACAGGAAGTGACATATTTTACACTGCGATGAACTACTCCTAGAAATTTTATGACATCAATGTATTTTTTGTGGTCAGTCTAATCTAAAGGCCTGTGCGATGTTAAGTTGTGAAGATCTTGAGTTTTCGTTAAAAGGCGTGTCCATGGCGCCGTCACGAAGTTCGATGTCTCGCCATGGGAATAAAAGATGTTATAACTCAGGCATAAAATGTCCGATCTTCCCCAAACTGCACATGTGTGATAAGAGTCCTGGCCTGAACACATCTGAAGGCCAAAATTCCATCAGGTGTGGCAAAATGGCTCGATAGCGCCACCTATACACTTTCAACAGAGTGCGCCTCAAGCTATGTTTCACGTACATGTACAAAAATCGGTATACATATGTAACACACCAATACCTACAAAAAAGTCTCTTGGTATGAAATCCGAATCCCAACAGGAAGTTGGTTATTTAGAATTTTCTCTGCAAAATTGGCGTTGTTTTTGCCATTTTCAGGGGTTGTACTTTAACGAACTCCTCCTAGAGATTTAGTCAGATCAACACCAAACCTGGTCAGTGTAATCTTAAGCCCTTTGCGATGTTAAATTGCGAAGATCTTTAGATTTCGTTAAAGGGCGTGTCCCTGGCGGCCTGACAAATTTCGATGTTTCGCCATGAAAAAGGAAGTTGCTGTAACTCAGACATACAATGTCCAATCTGCCCCAAACTTCACATGTTAGATAAAACTTCTGCCCTTAACAGATCTACATGCCCACATTCAGTTATAGTCATAGCGCCACCTATTGGCAACAGGAAGTGACATGTTTTACGCTGCGACAAACTACTCCTATAATTTTTTTGAGATTAACATATATTTTGTGGTCAGTCTAATCTAAAGGCCTGTGCAATGTTAACTTTTGGAGATCTTGAGTTTTTGTTAAAGGGCGTTTCCATGGCGCCATGACAAAATTTGATATCTTGCCACAGCAAGTTATTGTAACTCAAGCATAAAATGTTCAATCTTCCGCAAACTTCACATGTTTGATAAGAGTCCTGGCCTGAACACATCTGAAGGCCAATATTCCATTATAATGATAGCGCCACCTGCTGGCAACGGTAAGATTGGCACATATATGGGATATACTTTGATATATTCCACTTATATTCAGGACATTAAATGCATATTTCTCAACGTTCACCTTTTTACTAAAGCCACACGATGGCGGTGCGCCCGGGTGCGAGGGCCCGTTCATCGCTGCTTGCAGCTTTAATTAGGGCTCAAGCCTGGAGGGCGAGAGCCCTATTGTTTTCCTTAGGATTATTTGTTATTATTATTATTTTTCTTCAAGGTTTCGGGGCTTTTGGGGCCCTTAACATGCTTAAAAAGTCTTGAAAATTGGCACACACATTGGAACCTGCGGCCATTAGGGCCGGGCAGAGACTGATACACGGGCGTGGCACAGGGGCTCTACAGCGCCCCCTGGAATACTGAGGGCCATATATCATACATACTTGCACGTAGACACACGAAACTCGGTACACATGTAGATCTCATCAAACCAAACAACTTTTGTACTGCATGTCATAGGCTCCGCCCAACAGGAAGTTGGATATTTAGGGTTTAGTATTCATATTTTTCGTCAAAGTTGTGGGGGCTTTTGGGGTCCTTAACATACTCAACAACTCTTGAAAATTTGCGCACACTTTGGAATCTGTGGCCTTTAGGAGCCTGCAGAGGCTGGGACCCGGGCGTGGCACAGGGGCTCTATGGCGCCCCCTGGAACACAGTCATAAATGTTGATGTATAGCTCACACATACTTGCTCGTATTAATATGAAACTCAGTACACATATAGATCTCATCGTGCTGAACAACTTTCGTACTGCATGTCATTCGGCTCCGCCCAACAGGAAGTCAGCTATTTAGAGTTATGTAAAAAGCGCATGCTCTGGAATTTGAAATACTTGTCATAGGTTTTTTTGCCGATTTCCACCAAATTCGGTCAACATGATCTCAAGACATTGGGGATGAAAAATTGCCAGGGGATTTTTGATATCTCGAACGGTTTGCTCGTGGCGAGGTGTTGAAATTATGGCGAGAAATGAGAAACAGGAAGTGTCTAATACCATCCACATACATTTCCTGATTTTAATCAAACTGCATCAGATTATTCGTTGTATGATGTCGATCGCATATATGTGACTATTAGGAGTCAAAGTTATAGCGCCACCAACTGGCAGCAGGAAGTGTGTCATTTTCAAAATGATTTGAATTCAGCATCTTATTTTTACTCGATTTGCTTCAAACTTCATCAGAATAATGTTAAAACACAGCCGATATAAATCTGCTGGGGGGATATTGATATCTAAAAATATTGTTGCCGTGGCAACATGTTAAACTGGAATACTTCTCAGGTGATTTTGAGGCATATAACATGCTTAGAATTTCATCAAACTCAGAACACATATCAGTATTTATGATAACTAGACACTGGCAAAAGTTCATAAGAGGGCGTGGAAGAGGCACTCTATAGCGCCACCTTTTGTCAAAAGTGGCGGTTGTAGTTTTAGCTACAGACACCAAACTCGGAACAAAAATTTTTCTTATCAAGACGGACAACTTTCTCATTCACAGTCATCAGCTACGATCAACAGGAAGTCAGCTATTTTGATTTGAATGTGGATTTTTTTTTACATTTAGCTGTGAATTAATGCATACTGCTCAGAGGAGAGTAACACTATACACACCAAACTTTGTCTACATGATGCCAAAACATTTTAAACAACTTAAATTGCCAATGGATTTTGGATAGCTTAAACGGTTTTGTCGTGGTGATTTTTTTAAATGACAGTAAAAATGGAATTATTAATTTTCCTGCATTTTTAAATTCCAAACACTTCAAAACCTTTTTTCGTACAGAAAAAAAGTCATTCTGAGTAAATATGGATAGTTTCACGACTTTACAACACTGTATGGATAACAGAAAATTAAAAAACTGTCAGACATCTCATCTCACTCTGTCCCTCTGTTTGAGTATATGTGCTTCAGACTTCCATTGTCTGAGAGAAATAGCGCCCCTACAGGTTCAATTCCCGGACTTTTACTTTCACTTTTAAATCGGTTAAAAATACAAATAAATACTTAGATTTAATTCACACTGACAAGCTAAACCAACATATCTGATTATTACGGTTCAGGGCTCATGGATAAATTATTTCTGGCCAGAGATACGTGAGAAATAGGAGAGATGAATCACCGCTGTGATCACGAGCGTCTGGAGTAAAGAGCTCAGAAAAAACGAATTTATTCCTGTTTTAAAGCTTTTAAAAATAAATTATTACAGCGATATCACACAATCAACCAATTAGAACACACCAAGAGCTAAATTCAGATGTTTTTGAACTGTTTGTGTGAAAATGAATTATTTGCGGCTGCCTATCTGAAATCACCGCCTCCGATCAGCGCGTACAGTGTCGAGCTCAAAACAAACGAATTTATTCTTGTTTAAGAGCTTTTTTAAATGAAATATTACCACAAATGCACACAATAAACCCATTGTAACACTACAAGAGCTAAATGCAGGTGTTTGTGACCCGTTTAAGTTTGAAAGACTATTTGAAAGCGCGACTGGCAGAATAACATATATCTCTAATCTAAAGGCCTGTACGATGTTAAATTGAGAAGATCTTGAGTTTTCGTTAAAGGGCGTGTCCATGGCGCCATGTCAAATTTCGATGTCTCGCCATGGGAGTAGAAGTTGTTGTAACTCAGTCATAAAATATCAGATCTTGCCCAAACTTCAAATGTTTGATAAGAGTACTGACCTGAACACATCTGGAGGCTAATATTCCATTGGGTGTGGCAAAATGGCTCGATAGCGCCACCTATAAATTTTGAATGGAGTGCGCCTCGAGCTACATGTCATATACATGTACGAAAATCGGTAAACATATGTAACACACCAATAGCTACAAAAAAGTCTCTTGGTACGAAACCCGAATCCCAACAGGAAGTCGGTTATTTTTAATTTTCCCTGCAAAATTGGTGTTGTTTTTGTCATTTTCAGGGGTTGTATTTTAACGAACTCCTCCTAGAGATTTATTCAGATCAACACCAAACTTGGTCAGTGTAATCTAAAGCCCTTTGCCATGTTAAATTGCGAAGGAATTGAGGTATCGTTAAAGGGCGTGTCCATGGCGGCCTGACAAATTTCGATGATTCGCCATGAAAAATGATGGTGCTATAACTCACACATACAATGTCCAATCCGCCCCAAACTTCACATTTTTGATAAGACTCTACACCTGAACAGATCTACATGCCAATATTCAGTTATAGTCATAGCGCCACCTATTGGCAACTGGAAGTGACATATTTTACACTGTGACAAACTACTCCTAGAAATTTTATGACATCAATGTCTTTTTGTGGTCAGTCTAATCTAAAGACCTGTGTGATGTTCAGTTGTGAAGATCTTGAGTTTTTGTTAAAAGGCATGTCCATGTCGCCATGACGAAGTTCGATGTCTCGCCATGGGAATAAAAGATGTTATTACTCAGGCATAAAATGTCCGATCTTGCCCAAACTTCACATGTGTGATAAGGGTCCTGGCTTGAACACATCTGAAGGCCAATATTCCATTATAAAGATAGCGCCACCTGCTGGCAACAGGAAGATTGGCACACATATGGAATAAACTTTGATATATTGCACTTATATTTATGAGTTTAAATGCATATTTCTCAACGTTCACCTTTTTACTAAAGCCACACGATGGCGGTGAGCCCGGGTGCGAGGGCCCGTTCATCGCTGCTTGCAGCTTTAATTATTATTAGGGCTCAAGCCTGGAGGGCGAGAGCCCTATTGTTTTCCTTAGGATTATTTGTTATTATTATTATTATTATTATTTATTATTATTATTTTTCTTCAAGGTTTCGGGGGCTTTTGGGGCCCTTAACATGCTTAAAAAGTCTTGAAAATTGGCACACACATTGGAACCTGCGGCCATTAGGGCCGGGCAGAGACTGATACACGGGCGTGGCACAGGGGCTCTACAGCGCCCCCTGGAATGCTGAGGGCCATATATCATACATAATTTATATATCATACATAATTTGTCCCAAATTATGGCGAGAAATGAGAAACAGGAAGTGTCTAATACCATCCACATACATTTCCTAATTTTAATCAAACTTCATCAGATTATTCATTGTATGATGTCGATCGCATATATGTGACTATTAGGAGTCAAAGTTATAGCGCCACCAACTGGCAGCAGGAAGTGTGTCATTTTCAAAATGCTTTGAATTCAGCATCTTATTTTTACTCGATTTGCTTCAAACTTCATCAGAATAATGTTAAAACACAGCCGATATAAATCTGCAAGGGGGATATTGATATCTAAAAATATTGTTGCCGTGGCAACATGTCAAACTGGAATACTTCTCAGGTGATTTTGAGGCATATAACATGCTTAGAATTTCATCAAACTCAGAACACATATCAGTATTAGTGACAGCTAGACACTGGCAAAAGTTCATAAGAGGGCGTGGAATAGGCACTCTATAGCGCCACCTTTTGTCAAAAGTGGGGGGGTTAGTTTTAGCTACAGACACCAAACTCAGTACAAAAATTGTTCTTATCAAGACGGACAACTTTTTTTAATTCACAGTCATCAGCTACGACCAACAGGAAGTCGGCTATTTTGATTTGAATGTGGATTATTTTTTACATTTAGCCGTGAATTAATGCATACTGCTCAGAGGAGAGTAACACTATACACACCAAACTTGGTCTACATGTTGAAAAAACATTGAGGAACTTAAATTGTGAATGGGTTTTGGATAGCTTGGATGGTTTTGTCGTGGTGATTTTTTTAAATGACAATAAAGATGGAATTATTAATTTTCCTGCATTTTTAAATTCCAAACACTTCAAAACCTTTTTTCATACAGAAAAAAAGTTATTCTGAGTAAATATGCATAGTTTCATGACTTTACAACACTGTATGGATAACAGAAAATTAAAAAACTGTCAGACATCTCATCTCACTCTGTCCATCTGTTTGAGTGTGTGTGCTTAGACTTCCATTGTCTGAGAGAAATAGCGCCCCTACAGGTTCAGTTACCGGACTAAAAAAGGGAGGAGACTGTCTTTTGGTTTCGATTTTAAATCGGTTAAAATACAAATAAATACTTGGATTTAATTCACAATGACAAGCTAAACCAACATATATGATTATTATCAGGTCAGGGCTCATTAATAATTGATGTGTGGTCAGTGATACGTGAGAAACACGAGAGATGAATCACCGCTCTGAGCAGGAGCGTGTGGAATGATGAGCTCAGAAAAAACGAGTTTATTCTTGTTTTATAGCTATTAAAAATAAAGTATTGCAGCGATATCACACAATTCACCAATTAGAGCACACCAAGAGCTAAATTAAGATGTTTTTGAACTGTTTGTGTGAAAATGAAATATTTGCGGCTGCCTATCTGAAATCACTGCCACCGATCAGCGCGCACAGTGTCACAAGTTCAAAACTAACGAATTTATTCTTGTTTAAGAGCTTTTTAAAATAAATTATTGCCATAAATGCACACAATACATCCATTATAACACAACACGAGCTAAATGCAGGTGTTTGTGACCCGTTTAAGTGTGCAAGACTATTTGAAAGCGCGACTGGCAGAATAACATATATCTCTCGAGCTGCAGGATTCTGCCTTTCGTCGTACGAACAAACACATCAAGGACAAGATTATTTCAAAATACATAATAGCTTGGCTAATATAAACGAAAACAGCCACGTGAACATAAACTGTTGAGAATTAAATCTGAAGTGGATCTACTGGATTTTAATATTAAGTGACGCATATACCAGCTGCTTCCGTCTTCAATTTTAATCTATATAAAAAAATTAAACTCATTCATCTTGGCTGCTTTTTTAATGTGTGTACGTATTTATTTATTATTTTGCTCTAACAAGACTTAATCTATATTTAATTAAATCAATTACATTTTATTTTACATTTGATTTGTCCATTTCTGCATCTAAACGCCTAAAAACCTAAAACATGCTCTATTATACTATTGTTAGCAATTTCTTTATCGTCCAAGTTATCTGGTGTACACGCTTTTATTTTCATAATAAACTCGTTTGTTAGATTATACACAGTTATAGTGGTCTGTAATAAATATTGACAGGTTTTATTCAAGATGTTTAGAATGATCGCCGTAGGCTAATTTTTTAAAATGTAAATCCAAAAAAAAATAAAATAAAAAAAAATTAATTAAATAAAAAACATTGGAAAATAATAACTTGTACTTTTTTATACATTTAGTATAGTTTCATAGTTATGCATTATAGTTATAAAAACAAATAAATTTAGCCAGTCGCATAGAAATCTTGGGCCTTATCCTTTTCTGACAGTCTTAGGGATTTTTAAAAATCCTAAAAAACCTTATTTGTGCTGCAAATAATAATTTCAAACTAATTTGATACTGACCTCTGACATCCTGTGACATGATATTTATTTGAATTTACATAATCTCATGGATGTAACAGTAAATCTGTTCAGCTCACAGATCAAGACTAAGCTGTAATGCAAGCAGAACTTTCACAAATGCTTGTAGGTCAATAAAATCATTACAAAACACTTACAAATCATTTAAGGGATTTGATAACACTGTAAAATAATGTCTAATTTGTTAACATTAGCAAATGCATTGATAACACTTTATAATAACTGCACTCATTAGTAAATAGTCAGTTCATGCTTCATAAAGCCTTGTCCCAATATTAATAGTCAGTAGTAGGCAGTTTATAAATACAGCTATAAATAGCTCATTTATTAAAAAGGAGAGTAAAGGGTCAGTTATCTTCCTATGAAAAATAAAAAAATAAAAATAAACAAACAACAACACAGATTAATACAGAACTCAGAAATGTTATTGTGGATTTATGATAAACTCAGCCTGTAAATGAATTCATTCTCCTCCAAGAAGACACAAGTAGTTCACACCAAACTTTTTTAACATGAAGCCATATACTGAAGATGTTAAATTGCGAATGGGTTTAGGATACCTTAAATGGTGTGGCCATAGAGATTTATTAAAGTAACATAAAAAAATACAATAGTTATTTTACTATATCTTTAAAAATTTTAATTCCAACTCTTCATAATTTTTTATATACGTAGAAGTCATCATTTGAAGGAAGCACAGTTTCATAGCTTTATCATTTTCAAGAGCCAGCATAAAATTAAAACTATCATAACATATAAATCAAGCTTGCAATTCTTAGTACCAATAATGGCCACCAGATGGAGCTATAGGATCACTTTTAAATAATTATTGTAGAAACAAGTATGATTTAAATCATTTATAGAAATCTTTCAAAGAAAAATAATATGAATTTTATGTATTTTACTGATAAAATGACCCTCACTTTATTAGAATAACAAGCTGAAGTATTGTGAACTGTATATTAAGAATAATTCTTTATAGGCTTTATGGACAGATATGTTTTGAGTGACTCTTGAAGGATCAACACCACATCCTCTTTTACCACTGTTTAAAGAATGTATCTTACAGTACAGGTGTGGATGAATTTTGAATGGCTTGAATGGTTTTGTCGTGGTGATTTTTTGAAATAACAGTAAAAAAGTAACCAGTAAATGTCTTTTATTTTTTTTAAGTGCAGCTTCTAAACACTTCAAAAAAATGTACACATAGAAGACAAGTCATTCTGAGGAAATATGCATAGTTTCATGACTATACAACACTATATGGATGATAGAAAATTAAAAAACTATCAAACATCTGATGTCACTCTGTCCCTCTGTCACTGTGGGTAATGTGTGTGTGTGTGTGTGTGTGTGTGTGTGTGTGTTAAGTGAATTAGGTGTGAAACTATCAGGGAGCATTTAGTCTCCAGTGCCAACATTTTACAGAACTGCCACTTTCCTGGAGTCTCAGAATTACAATGTGTCAGGTTCTGAGAGATCAAAGATTCCAAAAAATGATTTAATTAGAATACCATGAAGTATTGTGAAATACTATATATTAAGACTTTATATATAGGCTTTATGAACAGATTAGAGTGACTCGTGAAGGACCAGCACCACCTCCTCTTGTCCGATGGTTTGAGGAATATATTTTCCTGAATCCGGGATTAAGATTTAGGAGCTCATTTTTATTCCATCTCCTTTCCTGAAAGTCTGTCTTGCAGAATTTACTAAAAATTAATCTTCACATTAATTCCTAATTATTTTGCAATTATTTTTGTCAGTTCTTCTTGACCTGTTTTTTTTTTTTTTCTTCTTCTTTTCTGACCTCATGACCCAGTCAGCATTTTTGTACAATGGTCAAGTCTTAACTTATCCATTTCTGTATTGCATTTGTGTTTGATATTTCTCATGGGTATTTCATAATTTTCGACTTTGATTTAAAAACGTTTGAGTTAAAACTCTTTTTTAGCGCATTTCATCTGTAAAAGAAAACATGCCTAATGATTCTGCACATGAATATAAGGAGTTTTTCTCTTCCAGCTTTCCTGGAATATTGTATAGCACTCATAAATGATTAAATAAAAAATAATGGTAGTTATTAAGATTGATATGGCTTGGAATTGGTAAAATGTGCTTCGAAAAAAAATCACAATAAAACAATGTTTTAATGTTTAAGTTTGAAATATTAAATGACATGAATGAATGCTATATAAATATTGTTCATGTTAACATAATGTTTATAAATGAAATCTTATTGTAAAGTGTTACTAAATATATATATATATATATATATATTGTTCTGTGAATGTGATTTTAAAGTCTAGATGATTCGGATTAACCCTTTAACCGCCATACCCTTTAAAACCTCACTGCCAGAGGGATATTGTGAATGCATGTGCCCGCTGGGCACAGTTTACCTGATGCCACCGGGGTGGCGATGGCATTGGTGGCTTGAGCCCGCCATCGCTGCTTGCAGCTATATTTATTATTATTATTTTTTTTTTCTAACGTTACGGGGGCTTTTGGGGCCCTTAACATGCTTAAAAAGTCTTGAAAATTGGCACACACATTGGAAACTGCGGCCATTAGGGCCGGGCAGAGACTGATACACGGGCGTGGCACAGGGGCTCTACAGCGCCCCCTGGAATATGGAGGGCCATATATCATACATACTTGTACGTAGATGTACGAAACTCGGTACACATATAGAACTCATCAATACAAACAACTTTCGTATTGCATATCATAGGCTCCGCCCAACAGGAAGTTGGCTATTTAGGGTTTATTATTCATATTTGTCGTCAAAGTTGTGGGGGCTTTTGGAGTACTTAACATACTCAAAAACTCTTGAAAATTTGCACACACCTTTGGATCTGTGGCCTTTAGGAGCCTGCAGAGATTGGGACCCGGGCGTGGCACAGGGGCTCTACGGCGCCCCCTGGAACACAGTCATAAATATTGATGTATAGCTCACACATACTTGCATGTATTAATATGAAACTCAGTACACATATAGATCTCATCGTGCCGAACAACTTGCGTATTGCACGTCATAGGCTCCGCCCAACAGGAAGTCAGCTATTTAGAGTTATGTAAAAAGCGCATGCTCTGGAATTTGATATACTTGTCATAGGTTTTTTACTCGATTGCCACCAAACTCGGTCAACATGATCTCAAGACATTGGGGATGAAAAATTGCCAGGGGATTTTTGATATCTCGAACGGTTTGCTCGTAGCGAGGCGTTGAATTTATGGCGAGAATTGAGAAACTGGAAGTGTCTAATACCATCCACATACATTTCCTAATTTTAATCAAACTTCATCAGATTATTCATTGTATGAGGTCGATCACATATATGTGACTATTAGGAGTCAAAGTTATAGCGCCACCAACTGGCAGCAGGAAGTGTGTCATTTTCAAAATGCTTTGAATTCAGCATCTTATTTTTACTCGATTTGCTTCAAACTTCATCAGAATATTGTTAAAACACAGCCGATATAAATCTGCTGGGGGGATATTGATATCTAAAAATATTGTTGCCGTGGCAACATGTCAAACTGGAATACTTCTCAGGTGATTTTGAGGCATATAACATGCTTAGAATTTCATCAAACTCAGAACACATATCAGTATTAGTGACAGCTAGACACTGGCAAAAGTTCATAAGAGGGCGTGGAAGAGGCACTCTATAGCGCCACCTTTTGTCAAAAGTGAGGGGGTTAGTTTTAGCTACAGACACCAAACTCAGTACAAAAATTGTTCTTATCAAGACGGACAACTTTCTAATTCACAGTCATCAGCTACGACCAACAGGAAGTCGGCTATTTTGATTTGAATGTGGATTGTTTTTTACATTTAGCTGTGAATTAATGCATACTGCTCAGAGGAGAGTAACACTATACACACCAAACTTGGTGTACATGTTGAAAAAACATTGAGGAACTTAAATTGTGAATGGGTTTTGGATAGCTTGGATGGTTTTGTTGTGGTGATTTTTTTAAATGACAATAAAGATGGAATTATTAATTTTCCTGCATTTTTAAATTCCAAACACTTCAAAACCTTTTTTCATACAGAAAAAAAGTTATTCTGAGTAAATATGCATAGTTTCATGACTTTACAACACTGTATGGATAACAGAAAATTAAAAAACTGTCAGACATCTCATATCACTCTGTCCCTCTGTTTGAGTGTGTGTGCTTAGACTTCCATTGTCTGAGAGAAATAGCGCCCCTACAGGTGCAGTTACCGGACTAAAAAAAGGGAGGAGACTGTCTTTTGGTTTCACTTTTAAATCGGTTAAAATACAAATAAATACTTGGATTTAATTCACACTGACAACCTAAACCAACATATATGATTATTATCAGGTCAGGGCTCATTAATAATGGATGTGTGGTCAGTGATAGGTGAGAAACACGAGAGATGAATCACCGCTCTGAGCAGGAGTGTGTGGAATGACGAGCTCAGAAAAAAACGAGTTTATTCTTGTTTTATAGCTATTAAAAATAAAGTATTGCAGCGATATCACACAATTCACCAATTAGAGCACACCAAGAGCTAAATTAAGATGTTTTTGAACTGTTTGTGTGAAATTTAAATATTAGCGGCTGCCTATCTGAAATCACTGCCTCCGATCAGCGCGCACAGTGTCACAAGTTCAAAACTAACGAATTTATTCTTGTTTAAGAGCTTTTTAAAATAAATTATTGCCATAAATGCACACAATACATCCATTATAACACAACACGAGCTAAATGCAGGTGTTTGTGACCCGTTTAAGTGTGCAAGACTATTTGAAAACGCGACTGGCAGAATAACATTTCTCTCTCGAGCTGCAGGATTCTGCCTTTCGTCGTAAGAACGAACACATCACGGACACATCACGGACAAGATTATTTCAAAATACATAATAGCTTGGCTAATATAATCAAAAACAGCCACGTGAACATAAACTGTTGAGAAATAAATCTGAAGTGGATCTACTGGATTTTAATATTAAGTGACCGCATATACCAGCTGCTTCTGTCTTCAATTTTAATCTATATAAAAAATTAAACTCATTCATCTTGGCTGCTTTTTTAATGTGTGTACGTATTTATTCATTATTTTGCTCTAACAAGACTTAATCTATATTTAATGAAATCAATTACATTTTATTTTACATTTGATTTGTCCATTTCTGCATTTAAACGCCTAAAAACCTAAAACATGCCTTATTATACTATTGTTAGCAATTTCTTTATCGTCCAATTTATCTGGTGTACAAGCTTTTATTTTCATAATAAACTCGTTTGTTAGATTATACACAGTTAATTTTTTAAAATGTAAATCCCAAAAAAAAAAAAAAAAAAAAATTAATTAAATAAATAAAAAAACATTGGAAAATAATAACTTGTACTTTTTTATACATTTAGTATAGTTTCATAGTTATGCATTATAGTTATAAAAACAAATAAATTTAGCCAGTCGCATAGAAATCTTGGGCCTTATCCTTTTCTGACAGTCTTAGGGATTTTTAAAAATCCTAAAAAACCTTATTTGTGCTGCAAATAATAATTTCAAACTAATTTGATACTGACCTCTGACATCCTGTGACATGATATTTATTTGAATTTACATAATCTCATGGATGTAACAGTAAATCTGTTCAGCTCACAGATCAAGACTAAGCTGTAATGCAAGCAGAACTTTCACAAATGCTTGTAGGTCAATAAAATCATTACAAAACACTTATAAATCATTTAAGGGATTTGATAACACTGTAAAATAATGTCTAATTTGTTAACATTAGCAAATGCATTGATAACACTTTATAATAACTGCACTCATTAGTAAATAGTCAGTTCATGCTTCATAAAGCCTTGTCCCAATATTAATAGTCAGTAGTAGGCAGTTTATAAATACAGCTATAAATAGCTCATTTATTAAAAAGGAGAGTAAAGGGTCAGTTATCTTCCTATGAAAAATAAAAAAATAAAAATAAACAAACAACAACACAGATTAATACAGAACTCAGAAATGTTATTGTGGATTTATGATAAACTCAGCCTGTAAATGAATTCATTCTCCTCCAAGAAGACACAAGTAGTTCACACCAAACTTTTTTAACATGAAGCCATATACTGAAGATGTTAAATTGCGAATGGGTTTAGGATACCTTAAATGGTGTGGCCATAGAGATTTATTAAAGTAACATAAAAAAATACAATAGTTATTTTACTATATCTTTAAAAATTTTAATTCCAACTCTTCATAATTTTTTATATACGTAGAAGTCATCATTTGAAGGAAGCACAGTTTCATAGCTTTATCATTTTCAAGAGCCAGCATAAAATTAAAACTATCATAACATATAAATCAAGCTTGCAATTCTTAGTACCAATAATGGCCACCAGATGGAGCTATAGGATCACTTTTAAATAATTATTGTAGAAACAAGTATGATTTAAATCATTTATAGAAATCTTTCAAAGAAAAATAATATGAATTTTATGTATTTTACTGATAAAATGACCCTCACTTTATTAGAATAACAAGCTGAAGTATTGTGAACTGTATATTAAGAATAATTCTTTATAGGCTTTATGGACAGATATGTTTTGAGTGACTCTTGAAGGATCAACACCACATCCTCTTTTACCACTGTTTAAAGAATGTATCTTACAGTACAGGTGTGGATGAATTTTGAATGGCTTGAATGGTTTTGTCGTGGTGATTTTTTGAAATAACAGTAAAAAAGGAACCAGTAAATGTCTTTTATTTTTTTTAAGTGCAGCTTCTAAACACTTCAAAAAAATGTACACATAGAAGACAAGTCATTCTGAGGAAATATGCATAGTTTCATGACTATACAACACTATATGGATGATAGAAAATTAAAAAACTATCAAACATCTGATGTCACTCTGTCCCTCTGTCACTGTGGGTAATGTGTGTGTGTGTGTGTGTGTTAAGTGAATTAGGTGTGAAACTATCAGGGAGCATTTAGTCTCCAGTGCCAACATTTTACAGAACTGCCACTTTCCTGGAGTCTCAGAATTACAATGTGTCAGGTTCTGAGAGATCAAAGATTCCAAAAAATGATTTAATTAGAATACCATGAAGTATTGTGAAATACTATATATTAAGACTTTATATATAGGCTTTATGAACAGATTAGAGTGACTCGTGAAGGACCAGCACCACCTCCTCTTGTTCGATGGTTTGAGGAATATATCTTCCAGAATCCGGGATTAAGATTTAGGAGCTAATTTTTATTCCACCTCCTTTCCTGAAAGTCTGTCTTGCAGAATTGACTAAAAATTAATCTTCACATTAATTCATAATTATTTTGCAATTATTTTTGTCAGTTCTTCTTGACCTGTTTTTTTTTTTCTTCTTCTTTTCTGACCTCATGACCCAGTCAGCATTTTTGTACAATGGTCAAGTCTTAACTTATCCATTTCTGTATTGCATTTGTGTTTGATATTTCTCATGGGTATTTCATAATTTTCGACTTTGAGTTAAAACAGTTTGAGTTAAAACTCTTTTTTAGCGCATTTCATCTGTAAAAGAAAACATGCCTAATAATTCTGCACATGAATATAAGGAGTTTTTCTCTTCCAGCTTTCCTGGACTATTGTATAGCACTCATAAATGATTAAATAAAAAAATAATGGTAGTTATTAAGATTGATATGGTTTGGAATTGGTAAAATGTGCTTGGAAAAAAATCACAATAAAACAATGTTTTAATGTTTAAGTTTGGAATATTAACTGACATGAATAAATGCTATATAAATATTGTTCATGTTAACATAATGTTTATAAATGAAATCTTATCGTAAAGTGTTACTAAATATATATATATATATATATATATATATATATATATATATATATATATATATATTGTTCTGTGAATGTGATTTTAAAGTCTAGATGATTCGGATTAACCCTTTAACCGCCATATCCTTTAAAACCTCACTGCCAGAGGGATATTGTGAATGCATGTGCCCGCTGGACAAAGTTTGGAATATTAACTGACATGAATAAATGCTATATAAATATTGTTCATGTTAACATAATGTTTATAAATGAAATCTTATCGTAAAGTGTTACTAAATATATATATATATATATATATATATATATATATATATATATATATATATATATTGTTCTGTGAATGTGATTTTAAAGTCTAGATGATTCGGATTAACCCTTTAACCGCCATATCCTTTAAAACCTCACTGCCAGAGGGATATTGTGAATGCATGTGCCCGCTGGACACAGTTTACCTGATGCCACCGGGGTGGCGATGGCATTGGTGGCTTGAGCCCGCCATCGCTGCTTGCAGCTATATTTATTATTATTTTTTTCTAACGTTACGGGGGCTTTTGGGGTCCTTAACATGCTCGAAAACTCTTGAAAATTGGCACACAGATTGGAACCTGCGGCCATTAGGGTCGGGCAGAGACTGATACACGGGCGTGGCACAGGGGCTCTACAGCGCCCCCTGGAATACCGAGGGCCATATATCATACATACTTGCACGTAGACACATGAAACTCGGTACACATGTAGATCTCATTAAACCAAACAACTTTCATACTGCATGTCATAGGCTCCGCCCAACAGGAAGTTGGCTATTTAGGGTTTATTATTCATATTTTTGGTCAAAGTTGTGGGGGCTTTTGGGGTCCCTAACATACTCAAAAACTCTTGAAAATTTGCGCACACTTTGGAATCTGTGCCCTTTAGGAGCCTGCAGAGGCTGGGACCCGGGCGTGGCACAGGGGCTCTACAGCGCCCCCTGGAACACAGTCATAAATGTTGATGTATAGCTCACACATACTTGCACATATTCATATGAAACTCAGTACACATATAGATCTCATTGTGCCGAACAATTTTCGTATTGCATGTCATTGGGCTCCGCCCAACAGGAAGTCAGCTATTTAGAGTTATGTAAAAAGCGCATGCTCTGGAATTTGATATACTTGTCATAGGTTTTTTACTCGTTTACCACCAAACTCGGTCAACATGATCTCAAGACATTGGGGATGAAAAATTGCCAGGGGATTTTTGATATCTCGAACGGTTTGCTCGTGGAGAGGCGTTGAAATTATGGCGAGAATTGAGAAACAGGAAGTGTCTAATACCATCCACATACATTTCCTGATTTCAATCAAACTTCATCAGATTATTCATTGTATGATGTCGATCACATATATGTGACTATTAGGAGTCAAAGTTATAGCGCCACCAACTGGCAGCAGGAAGTGTGTCATTTTCAAAATGCTTTGAATTCAGCATCTTATTTTTACTCGATTTGCTTCAAACTTCATCAGAATAATGTTAAAACACAGCCGATATGAATATGCTGGGGGAAATTGGATATCTAAAAATATTGTTGCCGTGGCAACATGTCAAACTGGAATACTTCTCAGGTGATTTTGAGGCAAATAACATGCTTAGAATTTCATCAAACTCAGTACACATATCAGTATTAGTGACAGCTAGACACTGGCAAAAGTTCATAAGAGGGCGTGGAAGAGGCACTCTATAGCGCCACCTTTTGTCAAAAGTGGGGGGGTTAGTTTTAGCTACAGACACCAAACTCAGTACAAAAATTGTTCTTATCAAGACGGACAACTTTCTAATTCACAGTCATCAGCTACGACCAACAGGAAGTCAGCTATTTTGATTTGAATGTGGATTGTTTTTTACATTTAGCTGTGAATTAATGCATACTGCTCAGAGGAGAGTAACACTATACACACCAAACTTTGTCTACATGTTGAAAAAACATTGAGGAACTTAAATTGTGAATGGGTTTTGGATAGCTTGGATGGTTTTGTCGTGGTGATTTTTTTAAATGACAGTAAAAATGGAATTATTAATTTTCCTGCATTTTTTAATTCCAAACACTTCAAAACCTTTTTTCATACAAAAAAAAGTCATTCTGATTAAATATGCATAGTTTCATGACTTTACAACACTGTATGGATAACAGAAAATTAAAAAACTGTCAGACATGTCATCTCACTCTGTCCCTCTGTTTGAGTGTGTGTGCTTAGACTTCCATTGTCTGAGAGAAATAGCGCCCCTACAGGTGCAGTTACCGGACTAAAAAAGGGAGGAGACTGTCTTTTGGTTTCACTTTTAAATCGGTTAAAATACAAATAAATACTTGGATTTAATTCACACTGACAAGCTAAACCAACATATATGATTATTATCAGGTCAGGGCTCATTAATAATGGATGTGTGGTCAGTGATACGTGAGAAACACGAGAGATGAAACACCGCTCTGAGCAGGAGCGTGTGGAATGATGAGCTCAGAAAAAACGAGTTTATTCTTGTTTTATAGCTATTAAAAATAAAGTATTGCAGCGATATCACACAATTCACCAATTAGAGCACACCAAGAGCTAAATTAAGATGTTTTTGAACTGTTTGTGTGAAAATGAAATATTCGCGGCTGCCTATCTGAAATCACTGCCTCCGATCAGCGCGCACAGTGTCACATTGCGCGAATTTTTTCTTGTTTAAGAGCTTTTTAAAATAAGTTATTGCCATAAATGCACACAATACATCCATTATAACACAACACGAGCTAAATGCAGGTGTTTGTGACCCGTTTAAGTGTGCAAGACTATTTGAAAGCGCGACTGGCAGAATAACATATATCTCTCGAGCTGCAGGATTCTGCCTTTCGTCGTAAGAACGAACACATCACGGACAAGATTATTTCAAAATACATAATAGCTTGGCTAATATAAACGAAAACAGCCACGTGAACATAAACTGTTGAGAAATAAATCTGAAGTGGATCTACTGGATTTTAATATTAAGTGACCGCATATACCAGCTGCTTCTGTCTTCAATTTTAATCTATATAAAAAATTTAACTCATTCATCTTGGCTGCTTTTTTAATGTGTGTACGTATTTATTTATTATTTTGCTCTAACAAGACTTAATCTATATTTAATTAAATCAATTACATTTTATTTTACATTTGATTTGTCCATTTCTGCATCTAAACGCCTAAAAACCTAAAACATGCTCTATTATACTATTGTTAGCAATTTCTTTATCGTCCAATTTATCTGGTGTACACACTTTTATTTTCATAATAAACTTGTTTGTTAGATTATACACAGTTACAGTGGTCTATAATAAATATTGACAGGTTTTATTCAAGCTGTTTAGAATGATTGCCGTAGGCTAATTTTTAAAAATGTAAATCCAAAAAAAAAAAAAAAAAAAATTAAATAAATAAAAAACATTGGAAAAGAATAACTGTTGTACTTTTTTATACATTTTGTATAATTTTATAGTTTATGCATTATTAAAACAAATAAATTTAGAAATCTTAGGCCTTATCCTTTTCTGACAGTTTAAGGGATTTTTAAAAATCCTAAAAAACCTTATTTGTGCTGCAAATAATAATTTCAAACTAATTTGATACTGACCTCTGACATCCTGTGACATGATATTTATTTGAATTTACATAATCTCATGGATGTAACAGTAAATCTTTTCAGCTCACAGATCAAGACTAAGCTCTAATGCAAGCAGAACTTTCACAAATGCTTACAGGTCAATAAAATCATTACAAAACACTTACAAATAATTTAAGGGATTTGATAACACTGTAAAATAATGTCTAATTTGTTAACATTAGCAAATGCATTGATAACACTTTATAATAACTGCACTCATTAGTAAATAGTCAGTTCATGCTTCATAAAGCCTTGTCCCAATATTAATAGTCAGTAGTAAGCAGTTTATAAATACAGCTATAAATAGCTTATTCTTGGTTTATAAGCACATTTATTAAAAAGGAGAGTAAAGGGTCAGTTATCTTCCTATGAAAAAAAATCTAATAAAAATAAACAAACAACAACACAGATTGATACAGAACTCAGAAATGTTATTGTGGATTTATGATAAACTCAGCCTGTAAATGAATTAATTCTCCTCCAAGAAGACACAAGTAGTTCACACCAAACTGTTTTAACATGAAGCCATATACTGAAGATGTTAAATTTCGAATGGGTTTAGGATACCTTAAATGGTGTGGCCATAGAGATTTATTAAAGTAACATAAAAAAATACAATAGTTATTTTACTATATCTTTAAAAATTTTAATTCCAACTCTTCATAATTTTTTATATACGTAGAAGTCATCATTTGAAGGAAGCACAGTAAGTTTCATAGCTTTATCATTTTCAAGAGCCAGCATAAAATTAAAACTATCATAACTTATAAATCAAGCTGGCAATTCTTAGTACCAATAATGGCCACCAGATGGAGCGATATGATTACTTTTAAATAATTATTGTAGAAACAAGTATGATTTAAATAATTTATAGAAATCTTTCAAAGAAAAATAATATGAATTTTATGTATTTTACTGATAAAATGACCCTCACTTAATTAGGAAAACAAGCTGAAGTATTGTGAACCGTATATTAAGAATAATTCTTTATAGGCTTTATGGACAGATACGTTTTCAGAGACTCTTGAAGGATCAGCACCACATCCTCTTTTACCACTGTTTAAAGAATGTATCTTACAGTACAGGTGCGGATGAATTTTGAATAGCTTGAATGGTTTTGTCGTGGTGATTTTTTGAAATAACAGTAAAAATGTAACCAGTAAATGTCATTTATTTTTTTTAAGTGCAGCTTCTAAACACTTCAAAAAAATGTACACATAGAAGACAAGTCATTCTGAGGAAATATGCATAGTTTCATGACTATACAACACTATATGGATGATAGAAAATTAAAAAACTATCATACATCTGATGTCACTCTGTCCCTCTGTCACTGTGGGTAATGTGTGTGTGTGTGTGTGTGTGTGTGTTTTAAGTGAATTAGGTGTGAAACTATCAGGGAGCATTTAGTCTCCAGCGCCAACATTTTACAGAACTGCCACTTTCCTGGAGTCTCAGAATTACAATGTGTCAGGTTCTGAGAGATCTAAGATTCCAAAAAATGATTTAATTAGAATACCATGAAGTATTGTGAAATACTATATATTAAGACTTTATATATAGGCTTTATGAACAGATTAGAGTGACTCGTGAAGGACCAGCACCACCTCCTCTTGTCCGATGGTTTGAGGAATATATTTTCCTGAATCCGGGATTAAGATTTAGGAGCTCATTTTTATTCCACCTCCTTTCCTGAAAGTCTGTCTTGCAGAATTGACTAAAAATTAATCTTTACATTAATTCCTAATTATTTTGCAATTATTTTTGTCAGTTCTTCTTGACCTGTTTTTTTTTTTCTTCTTCTTTTCGGACCTCATGACCCAGTCAGCTGTTTTGTACAATGGTCAAGTCTTAACTTATCCATTTTTGTATTGCATTTGTGTTTGATATTTCTCATGGTTATTTCATAATTTTCGACTTTGAGTTAAAACAGTTTGAGTTAAAACTCTTTTTTAGCGCATTTCATCTGTAAAAGAAAACATGGCTAATAATTCTGCACACATGAATATAAGGAGTTTTTCTCTTCCAGCTTTCCTGGACTATTGTATAGCACTCATAAATGATTAAATAAAAAATAATGGTAGTTATTAAGATTGATATGGTTTGGAATTGGTAAAATGTGCTTGGAAAAAAATCACAATAAAACAATGTTTTAATGTTTAAGTTTGGAATATTAACTTACATGAATGAATGCTATATAAATATTGTTCATGTTAACATAATGTTTATAAATGAAATCTTATTGTAAAGTGTTACTAAATATATATATTGTTCTTTGAATGTGATTTTAAAGTCTAGATGATTCGGATTAACCCTTTAACTGCCATATCCTTTAAAACCTCACTGCCAGAGGGATATTGTGAATGCATGTGCCCGCTGGACACGGTTTACCTGATGCCACTGGGGTGGCGATGGCATTGGTGGCTTGAGCCCGCCATCGCTGCTTGCAGCTATATTTATTATTATTATTTATTCTTCTAATTTTTTTCCAAGGTTTCGGGGGCTTTTGGGGTCCTTAACATGCTTAAAAAGTCTTGAAAATTGGCACACACATTGGAACCTGCGGCCATTAGGGCCGGGCAGAGACTGATACACGGGCGTGGCACAGGGGCTCTACAGCGCCCCCTGGAATACTGAGGGCCATATATCATACATTCTTGCACGTAGACACACGAAACTCGGTACACATGTAGATCTCATCAAACCAAACAACTTTCGTACTGCATGTCATAGGCTCCGCCCAACAGGAAGTTGGCTATTTTGGGTTTAGTAGTCATATTTTTCGTCAAAGTTGTGGGGGCTTTTGGGGTCCTTAACATACTCAAAAACTCTTGAAAATTTGCACACACTTTGGAATCTGTGGCCTTTAGGAGCCTGCAGAAGCTGGGACCCGGGCGTGGCACAGGGGCTCTACGGCGCCCCCTGGAACACAGTCAGAAATGTTAATGTATAGCTCACACATACTTGCCAATATTCATATGAAACTCAGTACACATATAGATCACATTGTGCCGAACAACTTTCGTATTGAATATCATAGGCTCCACCCAACAGGAAGTCAGCTATTTAGAGTAATGTGAAAAGCGCATGCTCTGGAATTTGAAATACTTGTCATAGGTTTTTTACTCGATTGCCGCCAAACTCGGTCAACATGATCTCAAGACATTGGGGATGAAAAATTGCCAGGGGATTTTTGATATCTCGAACGGTTTGCTCGTGGCGAGGCTTTGAAATTATGGCGAGAAATGAGAAACAGGAAGTGTCTAATACCATCCACATACATTTCCTAATTTTAATCAAACTTCATCAGATTATTCATTGTATGATGTCGATCGCATATATGTGACTATTAGGAGTCAAAGTTATAGCGCCACCAACTGGCAGCAGGAAGTGTGTCATTTTCAAAATGCTTTGAATTCAGCATCTTATTTTTACTCGATTTGCTTCAAACTTCATCAGAATAATGTTAAAACACAGCCGATATAAATCTGCAAGGGGGATATTGATATCTAAAAATATTGTTGCTGTGGCAACATGTCAAACTGGAATACTTCTCAGGTGATTTTGAGTCATATAACATACTTAGAATTTCATCAAACTCAGAACACATATCAGTATTAGTGACAGCTAGACACTGGCACAATTTCATAAGAGGGCGTGGAAGAGGCACTCTATAGCGCCACCTTTTGTCAAAAGTGGGGGGGTTAGTTTTAGCTACAGACACCAAACTCAGTACAAAAATTGTTCTTATCAAGATGGACAACTTTCTAATTCACAGTCATCAGCTACAACCAACAGGAAGTCGGCTGGGCACACTTTACCTGATGCCACCGGGGTGGCGATGGCATTGGTGGCTTGAGCCCGCCATCGCTGCTTGCAGCTATATTTTTAAATCTTGAAGTTAATCGATCTGTTTAGATAAAATAACTGACAATGATGTTATTTTCATCACTAACAAAAATTTCACAGCAGAAAGCAGCAATTAAAGATTAGTTTGGCATGTGATATAGGGAAAAAAGTTTACACATAGCTTAAGCCACTTTGAAACTCTCCTGTTATTTTTTTTTTATTAGGGCCCGAGAACTGCAGTGCAATTAGGGCCCGAGCACCGAGGTTCGAGGACCCTCTTGTATCCGCTTTGTTTATTATTATTATTTTTAGGGCCCGAGCACCGAGGTGCGAGAACCCTCTTGTATCTGCTTTGTTTATTATTATTATTATTAGGGCCCGAGCACTGCAGTGCGAGGAATTGCTCCGTTTCTTCTTCTTCTTCTTCTTCTTCTTCTTCTTCTCCGTCATGAGTTGCATTTTTGAGGGCCTAAACATGCTCCAAAACTCACGAAACTTTGCACACGCATCAGGACTGGCGAAAATTTACATCTGATATAGGTTTCAGAAGTGGGTGTGGCAAAATGGCTCGATAGCGCCACCTGTTAAATTTCAACGGAGTGCGCCTCGAGCTGTGTTTCACGTATATTCATGAAAATCGGTACACACATGTAACACACCATTACCTACAAATAGTATCTTGGTACAAAATCCAAAACCCAACAGGAAATAAGTTATTTTGAATTTCCTGTATGATTTTTGTGCAGTTTTTTCCATTTCCATGCCTCCTACTTTGATGAACTCCTCCTACAGTTTTAATTGGATTATCTTAAAATTTGGTGAGGGTCATCATAAGACCTTTGTGATGTTAAATTGCGAAGGTTTTGAGTTTTCGTCAAGGGGTGTGTCCCTGGCGGCCTGACAAAGTTTGATGTTTCGCCGTGAAACAGGAAGTTGCTGTAACTCAGGCATGCAATGTCTGATCTTCCCCAAACTTCACACATGTGATAGGTGTTCTGTCCTGAACAAACACCCATGACCAAATTCAGTTATAGACATAGCGCCACCTCCTGGTAACAGGAAGTGACAAGGTTAACACTGTTATGGACTCTTAGGAACATATTAAAAAGTGTAAACAAGTGTTAAATAGGCTGGCAACATACTAGATACATACTAACACATGCTATCAACACTTAGCTTAGTGCTAAAGCATGCTAATAATGTAGTGAAAAAGAAAGTTGTTGTAAAAAAGGCAAGCAATGTCCGATCTTCCCCAAACTTCACACGTGTGATAGGTGTTCTGTCCTGAACAAACAACCATGACTAAATTCAGTCATAGTCATAGCGCCACCTGCTGGTAACAGGAAGTGACATGGTTAACACTATTACAGACTCCTAGGAACATATTAAAAAGTGTAAACATGTGTTAAATAGGCTGGCAACATACTAGATACATACTAATACATGCTAGCAACACTTAGTTAAGTGCTAAAGTATGCTAATAATGTAGTGAAAAAGGAAGTTGCTGTAACTCAGGCAAGCAATGTCTGATATTCCCCAAACTTCACACGTGTGATAGGTGTTTTGTTCTGAACAAACACTCATGACCAAATTCAGTTATAGTCATAGCGCCACCTGCTGGTAACAGGAAGTGACAAGGTTAACACTGTTATGGACTTCTAAGAACAAATTAAAGTGTCAAAAAGTGTTAAATAGGCTGGCAACATGCTAGAAACATAACGAAAGATGCTAGCAACACTTAGCTAAGTGTTAAAGCAATCTACTAAGGCAGTGAAAAAGAAAGTTGCTGTAACTAAGGCAAGCAATGTCCGATCTTCCCCAAACTGCACACGTGTGAGAGGTGTTGTGCTCTGAACAAACACCCATGACCAAATTCAGTAATAGTAATAGCGCCACTGTGGAAGATTTTTACTGGTCAATATGTAAACTAATCAGGCATAATCAATGTGAATCTAGCCATTTATGTATCAAGTTATTCTACTGTTATAATCATGCATTTGACTGTATGTAGAAGCCTGCGTGAGAATGGAATGTGCAGAGAGTGCAGGGGTATAGTATATGGTGCAGCTGCACACTCTATTTGGACATTAGACAAAATGTATGATGAGACCTCCTTGGTGCAGACATTACCAAAATACAGCATATAGTAAAGTTGGATGTCCTGTTTTGACATAAGACAAAATATATGATTAGGCCTCCTCGTTTCACTTCAAATAAATTGTACATCCTAAAAGCAAGCGGGAGACACAGCCATAAAAGGTAAAAGAGTTTATAAACAGAACCATATGTATGAAATGTATTGAACATGGGCACGCCTTCAGAAGCAATGTATAAAATAGAGAACCGACACAGACTCATCAGACTGTTCTGCAGAGCTTTCTCGGTTTTATTTTCTCTTGAAAATAAAATCTTTCTTATGGAAACAAAACCCTGAGATAGTGTGATTCCTCAGATCCATGGAAGACTAAAATACACTACATTACCTGCTGGTAACAGGAAGTGACAAGGTTAACAATGTTATGGACTCCTAGGAACAAATTAAAAAGTGTCAAAAAGTGTTAAATAGGCTGGCAACATGCTAGAAACATAATAAATCATGCTAGCAACACTTAGCTTAGTGTTGAAGCATTCTACTAAGGCAGTGAAAAAGGAATTTGCTGTAACTAAGGCAAGCAATGTCCGATCTTCCCCAAACTTCATACGTGTTATAGGTGTTCTGTCCTGAACAAATACCCATGAAAAATTTCAGTTATAGTCATAGTGCCACCCAGAGATGCTCACAAGTCTCTGAGCTAGAGTTCAAGTCAAGTCTCAAGTCTCTGAGCTAGAGTCCAAGTCAAGTCTCAAGTCTCTGAGCTAGAGTCCAAGTCAAGTCTCAAGTCTCTGAGCTAGAGTCCAAGTCAAGTCTCAAGTCTCTTTATTATATTAAGTCTCTGGTTATAATAAATGTTGCATCACGTACAGCGACCCATCCAAGCTGCTTAGAACACTGCATAGCTATATATAAGGAATTCAAAGCATGTAATATGTTATTATGACAACTCTATCTATTAGCATACAATATCAACTTTGATTTTGGTATATAATCAGTGTAAACAGGCTATTGCAACATGACAAAAACACCAAGAATGCTTTACTTTTAAGTTAATATCTGTATTTTGCATTTATGGATTCAGTAATGGCCTTCTGTCTGTCCTGGCTGTATAGCTGCACACCTCTTGTCTGGCTTAAGAATGAACAAAGCTACGCTGACTTATGTTATTCATACAATACCTACTCACAAATAAACATCAAAAACAAAGCCGGCTGCAATGAATTTCTGTGCAAAACAGCTTTTACTACAAACACTTCCACACAAGAACATTGTTATCACACAAGAACATTTTGATAGAGAACCAAAAATATTTAAAGTAGATAAAATTAGAATAAATAAAATGGAAATGTCTACATACTATTACTACTGTAAACTTTCCAAATAGGACATCAGCCCCTTCAAGTCAATGAACAATAACAAAGTGGGCTGCAATGAATATCTGTGCAAAACGTCATGGCTCCGCTCCTACCCAATGACAGAGGCACGCAGGTTTTTTTCCACTGGAGTACTCACGTGAAGGATGCGTGCACAACTAATAACTAATATCATCACGCTATAAAGGGTTGGCCTGCGCTGGGTGCGCCCCTCCCCCTATAACTGTTCTGTCTCGCGGAGGAGCTCATTTGTGTGCATCTGTGTGAAACACGCGCTCTGAAACATGCATAGGAAAAAAGAGCGACAGAAAGAACGGCTCCCCTCCAGCCGTGACTCGGCTCCCATCGTTCATGTTTATGAGCCGTTCAAAAGAATCGGTTCGTTCGCGAACGTCACAACTCTAACAGCGAGCTCATCTGACGTTTACTAAAAATTAACATTGTTCATCTCGAGTCCGAGTCGAGTCTGAAGTCTTTCGAGGACGAGTCTCAAGTCGAGTCTCAAGTCACTGTTTGTGCGACTTAAGTCGCACTCGAGTCCGAGTCTCAAACTCGAGTCCCCATCTCTGGTGCCACCTGCTGGTAACAGGAAGTGACATGGTTAACACTGTTACAGACTCCTAGGAACATATTAAAAAGTGTAAACAAGTGTTAAATAGGCTGGCAACATACTAGATACATACTAATACATGCTAGCAACACTTAGCTTAGTGCTAAAGCATGCTAATAATGTAGTGAAAAAGAAAGTTGCTGTAAAAAAGGCAAGCAATGTCCGATCTTCCCCAAACTTCACATGTGTGATAGGTGTTCTGTACTGAACAAACAACCATGACCAAATTCAGTTATAGTCATAGCGCCACCTGCTGGTAACAGGAAGTGACATGGTTAACACTGTTACAGACTCTTGGGAACATACTAAAAAGTAATAGTCATAGCGCTACCTGCCGGTGTCATGAGAAATCGAGTCCGCCCGAGAAATAGAGTCCGCTTAGGACCCCGAGTGATCCCATTGGCTCAACGAACAATTAATGGGTATTATTTTTTAGCGCCTGATTACAATTCCTGCTAAATAGCGTTTTTATTTTTGTCGTTTGAACTTTGCTATAATGACCATTTATGTACTTTAAATTACATGTTTCATAGGCTAGTATATAGCCGACGCGCTTTAGGTTGTGAAATCAAACATTTCTCTTTTTTTTTTTTTTGTTACTCGCGTATCAGCATAGCGTACAGCTACTCGATGTGTGTGTGTAAATTTATATTGTTAATCTAAATGATATAATATCGCAATTGCTTGTGCAGAACCGTGTTATTGTTGTATTATATACAGATATATTATTATTTTATGTAAAATGAATGTTATATTAATTTTACATGAAGTATGTCAGTATGCCTATTATATTTATACCATTAAGTATAGTAAGTGAATAATGGTAGTTTGTGCACTGAAAGTAACTAAAAATACAGCTAGATAGTTTATATAGATAGCAAAAATTTCTATATAATTATAATTTGCAATTATAATAAAATTATTCTACTGTTTTGTTTTTTTTACATATAAATGTTCAAGCAATATGCACACTATCAATGTAAGACATTTATACATTTTTCAAAATGCATAACATTTTTAAAGAATCTTTACAGAAAGACATACTGTTGTGTCTATGTGGTCAAAAACACCCTCACTGTTTTAATATTTGGTGCTAAATGCATTAGTCGTCATACATACAGCAAGCAAGCAAAAGCCAACGGTGGTTAATTAAGAAAAAACTGTAAGATGTCGATACTGGAGTAAAAAAAAAACTTTGGAGAAACCAGACTAACCAAAAACACTGGGGACCAGTTCTCCTCTGTATATTTAGTCTGAACATTTGGTAAAATATCATTGGTAGTTAACAGTGTTACTGCATTGATTCAGCTGTAAGGTTAGAGGTTAAATGTGCCATGTACAGGCAGCAACATTGTTTTCTCTGTGGCCCAGGTGAGGCATGCAGTGGGAGTGAAGAGTGCTAAGGTGCAGTCATCCATTCATAAATTCTTGCTTTTTTGCTGAAACTGGAAACAGTTCATCCTATGTGAAGTCCATTGTGGAAGATTGCGGAATCATCAGTCTCAACGTAACTCAAGAGCGTCTCGGGACAGAGCTTCTGTGGTAAAGGAAAATATAATAATGTTTAAGAACTGTAATATAATAACAATTTTTTCCCTCTCTGCCTTTGTAATATACACTATGCTGGAAGACTTTCTTGACATCATACAGAACGGGTTCAGAATACAACAGAAGCAGGAAACATCAAAAATCACTGTTAACCGTAGAGCATCGGTTTACAATTCTTGCAAAAATCAAGTTATGATTTATGTGTATGTTGTTATAAAAACAATCAAACAGACATAAATGTAATCTGTTAAACTCAGTCTATTTTGCATTCAAACATTGCTTTAAATAAAGAGACAGGTGATTTATTTGAGCAGAGCTTGTTTTCTGCCTCCACTATTTGGAAAGTCTCATACGAAAATACTTATATATATATATACTATTTTATATTAAACAAAAAAACTGCTGCAATCTCCTTATGATTTATTGTGCCTTAATTTACTATTAATTTCATTCATAATTATTCACTTACTGAACGCTATTATAAAAGTATATACGTTTGTTTATGTTAAATAAAAGATAAACATGAGAAAAGAGTCGTAACTTCCCTTAAAATGCATCTTGAACAATCGGGTCCCACCTAGCGAGGACCCCTAAGATGGCGGCCATCGCGATGCCTGTGCGCAAGTCGCAACGGAGGCACTTGTCACGAAGGACACGAAAGGTAGTAATTCACACTAAAAATCTTCGTGTGATTTGTGCATGAGTATGACAGAACTAGAGGTTTGCTTAAACCCGTCCTGCACACGCATGCATTTGGGTGTGGAGGGGAGGGGTGATTAATGATTTGAGCTGATTTTCTTATTAACTACCAATATTATCCACTGTCCTTGTACAGTAATATGACACTGACAATACACACACAAATAATAGTAGTAACGTTAGTCGTGATAATAATAATGAATCATCTTACGGGTCCTCGCTAGGTGGGACCCGATTGTTCAAGCCTTTTTCTCGCGATCTTTGACGATGAGGTCTGTATTCATTGTTCAGGCGTTTTATCAACTCCATCTGCTATTTTTTCCACATATGAACGTATTTTGCTGGTAGTTAATACGATCTCAAATCTGACAAAGATTTTTAGTGTACATTAGTAACTGTCTCGTGTCCTTCGTTCGTGACAAGTGCCTCCGTTGCATCCTGCGCACAGGCATCGCGACGGCCGCCATCTTAGGGGTCCTCGCTAGGTGGGACCCGATTGTTCAAGATGCATTTCTATGATTTTAAGTGAAGATACGACTCTTTTCTCATGTTTATCTTTTATTTAACATAAACAAACACATATACTTTCATAATAGCGTTCAGTAAGTGAATAATTATGAAATTAATAGTAAATTAAGGCACAATAAATCAAAAGGAGATTTTCATTGCAGCAGTTTTTTTGTTTAATAGAAAATAGGATATATATATATATATATATATATATATATATATATATATATATATATATATATATATATATATATATATTAGTATTTTCGTATGAGACTTTCCAAATAGTGGAGGCAGAAAACAAGCTCTGCTCAAATAAATCACCTGTCTCTTTATTTAAAGCAATGTTTGAATGCAAAATAGACTGAGTTTAACAGATTACATTTATGTCTGTTTGATTGTTTTTATAACAACATACACATAAATCATAACTTGATTTTTCTAAGAATTGTAAACCGATAACAGTGATTTTTGATGTTTCCTGCTTCTGTTGTATTCTGAACCCGTTCTGTATGATGTCAAGAAAGTCTTCCAGCATAGTGTATATTACAAAGGCAGAGAGGGAAAAAATTGTTATTATATTACAGTTCCTAAACATTTTTATGTTTTTCTTTACCACAGAAGCTCTGTCCTGAGACGCTCTTGAGTTACGTTGAGACTGATGATTCCGCAATCTTCCACAATGGACTTCACATAGGATGAACTGTTTCCAGTTTCAGCAAAACAGCAAGAATTTATGAATGGATGACTGCACCTTAGCACTCTTCACTCCGACTGCATGCCTCACCTGGGCCACAGAGAAAACAATGTTGCTGCCTGTACATGGCACATTTAACCTCTAACCTTACAGCTGAATCAATGCAGTAACACTGTTAACTACCATTGACATTGTACCAAATGTTCAGACTGAATATACAGAGGAGAACTGGTCCCCAGTGTTTTTGGTTAGTCTGGTTTCTCCAAAGGTTTTTTTTACTCCAGTATCGACATCTTACAGTTTTTTCTTAATTAACCACCGATGCCTTTGGCTTGCTTGCTGTATGTATGACGACTAATGCATTTAGCACCATCTATTAAAACAGTGAGGGTGTTTTTGACCACATAGACACAACAGTATGTCTTTCTGTAAAGATGTTATGCATTTTGAAAAATGTATAAATGTCTTACATAGTGTGCATATTGCTTGAACATTTATATGTAAAAAAATTGTGTAGAATTATATTATAATTGCAAGTTATAATTAACAATTATAAACTAGCTGCATTTTTAGTTACTTTCAGTGCGCAAACAGCCATTATTGCCTTACTATTACTGATTTGTAATAGTACAAGTAACTGTTGTACTATTTTATGTACTGTGTTATATGAGTTAAAGTCAATTACAATTGTAATTTCGTCATCATAATGTGATAATTGCTGTATGATTTTCTTTGAAAACAATAGTTTCTTAAATAATATACAATCAGCAATTGCAATACATGAACTGCTTGTAAGCAAAACCATATATAACAACATAAGTATACTTATTACAATATTGAAAATAATGTAAAAAATTACATGAATTAGGTAGTAAGTCAAAATAAATAAAAATCAAAGTGTGTGTGTCTATATATATATATATATATATATATATATATATATATATATATATATATAGTACATAGGTTCGTTTTATTAATAATTATCTTTCAACTATCCCACAATCTTCTGAATTTGTGGGCTAAACGTGTTTTAGTCATTACAACTGAATTATTATTATTTTAGAATATATTCAAAAGCTGTGCTGAGGCGTTCTAGTAACCGAATATTAAAACTAATTACAATGCATTATTTATGAGATGCTGCTAGTTTTATGACATTTAAAAAAAACATTTTGATCGATTACATTCTGTATGTTGCTTTTATTAAATTATTTTACCTTGAAACAACAAGCTACCGCAGCTCCGATTAACCATGCAACAAGTTATCGCGATAACAACTTTTGATCAGGCATTTAAAACAGCTACCGCCTTGGTCCTAAGCGGACTCGATTTCGCGGGGGGATTGGATTTCTCACCACACCGGCATTGAATAAGGAAGTTGTTGTAACTCAAGCTAGCAACCTCCGATCTGCCCCAAACTTCACACGTTTGACAACAGTCCCGTACTGAACACATCAGCATGCCCGTATTCAGTTATAGTCATAGTGCTGGTAATAGGAAGTGTCATGTTTAACAATTTTATGCACTATTTGCAACACAATAAAATTTGCCATTGTGTGCTAATCATGCTAGAAATATTTTCAAACATTCTAACAACACTTACTATGTGCTAAATGATGCTATTAATACTATGAAACAGGAAGTTGTTGTAACTCATGCATACAATTCCCAATCTAACCCAAACTTCACATGTTTTATAAGAGTCCTGGCCTGAACACAACTAAAGTCCAATATTCAATTATAAGTATAGCGCCGCCTGCTGGCAACAGGAATGACTTATTTCATACTAACTTAAACATGAGATGTCTGATCTGCCTGAAACTTTGCATGTTTGGTAAGAGTCCTGGCCTAAAGACATTTACATGGCGATATTCAGTTATAATCATAACGCCACCTGTTGGCAGCAGGAAATGTGGCAAAAATATTTACTATTTTATAAGCATATGGCCCAACGTTCACGGGTTCCTCCTATGGGCACCGGGTGGTGGTGAGCCCGGGTGCGAGGGCCCGTTCATCGCTGCATCGCTTCATTGCAGCTTTATTATTATTATTCCGCTTCTCCAAAATGAATCGCATTTTTGAGGGCCTAAACATGCTCAAAAAGTCATGAAACTTTGCACACACCTCAGAACTGGCGAAAATTTAGTCTGATATGGGTTTCAGAAGTGGGTGTGGCAAAATGGCTCGACAAAGCCACCTATAGACGTTCAACGGTGTGCGCCTCGAGCTATGTTTCAGATACATGCACGAACTGGAGCAAAACTCTAAACCGAACAGGAAGTCGGTTAATTTTAATATTATGAGCAAATTTTGTTTAATTTTTGTCATTTCCATGCGTTGTACTTTAACGAACTCCTCCTAGAGATTTATTCAGATCAACACCAAATTTGGTGTGCCTGATCTAAAGGCCTTTGCGATGTTAAATTGCGAAGATTTTGAGTTTTCGTTGAAGGGCGTGTCTGTGGTGGCCTGGTGAATTTCGATGATTCGCCATGAACAATGAAGTTGCTATAACTCAGACATACAATGTCCAATCTGCCCCAAACTTCACATGGTTGATAAGGTTCTGGAACTGAATAGATTGTCATGCCCATATTCAGTTATAGTCATAGCGCCACCTATTGGCAACAGGAAGTGTCATATTTTATGCTGCGAAAAACTACTCCTATAATTTTTTTTTACATCAATGTCTTTTTTCTGGTCAGTCTAATCTAAACGCCTGTGCGATGTTAAATTGTAAAGATCTTGAGTTTTCGTTGAAGGGCGTGTCCATGGCGCCGTGACAAAGTTTGATGTCTCGCCATGGGAGTAGAAGTTGTTGTAACTCAGGCATAAAATATCAGATCCTGCCCAAACTTCACATTTTGATAATAGTACTGACCTGCACACATCTGGAGGCCAATATTCCAATATTGGGTGTGGCAAAATGGCTAGATAGCACCTCCTATACACTTTCAATGGAGTGCGCCTCGAGCTGCATGTCACATACATGTATGAAAATCGGTACACATATGTAACACACCAATTGCTACAAAAAAAGTCTCTTGGCACGAAATCCGAATCCCAACAGGAAGTCGGTTATTTTGAATTTTCCCTGCAAAATTGGTGTTGTTTTTTCCATTTTCAGGGGTTGTACTTTAACAAACTCCTCCTAGAGATTTATGCAGATCAACACCAAACTTGCACTCCACTGCAGTCACAGTGCTGTTCATGATGGTGAGTGGGGAAAGTTCAGGGGGGTTTCTCCTAAAGTTCACGATCATCTGCACTGTTTTGAGCGTGTTCAGCTCCAGGTTGTTAAGACTGCACCAGACAGCCAGCTGCTCAACCTCTTGTCTGTAAGCAGACTCATCACCGTCCTGGATGAGGCCGATGACTGTAGTGTCATCTGCAAACTTCAGGAGCTTGACAGAGGGGTCTTTAGAGGTGCAGTCGTTGGTGTACAGGGAGAAGAGCAGAGGGGAGAGAACACATCCCTGAGGGGCACCAGTGTTGGTGGAGCAGCTGTTTGATGTGAATTTCCCCAGTCTCACTAACTGTTGCCTATCTGTCAGAAAGCTGGTGATCCACTGACAGATAGAGCTAGGAACAGAGAGCTGGGTCAGTTTGGTCTGAAGGGCTGTTGGGATGATGGTGTTGAATGCCGAACTAAAGTCCACAAATAGGATCCTCACATAAGTCCCTGTTTTGTCCAGATGTTGCAGGATGAAGTGCAATCCCATGTTGATTGCATCATCCACGGACCTGTTTGCTCGGTAAGCAAACTGCAGGGGGTCCAGTAAGGGTCCAGTGATGTCCTTCAGATAAGCCAGAACCAGTTTTTCAAACGACTTCATGACGACAGACGTTAGAGCCACAGGTCTGTAGTCGTTAAGTTCTGCTATCTTGGGTTTCTTAGGGATGGGGATGATGGTGGAGCGTTTGAAGCAGGAAGGCACTTCACACAACTCCAGGGATCTGTTGAAGATCTGTGAAAAGATGGGGGCCAGCTGGTCAGCACAGATTTTCAGACAGTCTGCTGTAACACCATCTGGGCCTGGTGCTTTTCTTCTTTTGTTCTTCTTGAAGACCTGGCGCACATCATCTTCACAGATTTGAAGAGCAGGAGGTGTGGAGGGTGGGATTGCAGGATGTGTTAATGGTTGTGTAGGGAGATGGTCAAAATGGGTGTTGGGGGTTTCAAATCTACAATAAAACTCATTCAGGTCGTTAGCAAGTCGTTGATTAGCCACAGTGCAAGGGGATGGTGTCTTGTAGTTCGGGATGGCTCTTAGACCTCTCCACAATGAAGTTGAGTCGTTGGAAGTAAACTGGTCTTCCAACTTTTTAGCGTAGGTCTTTTTAGCCGCTCTGATCTCTTTGTTCAGTGTATTCCTGGCCTGATTGTACAAGACCCTGTCCCCATTTCTGTAGGCATCCTCTTTGGCCTGACGAAGATGTCTGATGTAACCCAGGTCACTAACCAGATCACTAGTAATTAATAAATGATTTTATTTTTTATTAATATATCTTTAGTATTTATATGAAAATGCAGATTGAAGTTAATTTATATTATATTATAAATTTAGAAAAAGGAAATCGCTAAAGTTGATTAGTGAGGTGAAAGGTTAGTCCTGCCCCCCCTGCAAAACATAGCGCACAAGCAATCAGAACGATAGCAAACTTGAACGAGAGCAGACGCAGTTGCTAGTGGTGGAAATTATGATTCTTTCTAGAGATTAGTTCATTTTCAGTTCGTTCACCAAAATGATTCGTTCAGAATCGTTCACTGATTCGTTCAGTGACCATTTCTTCGTATTACACAAAATAAGCCAGCAGATGGCAAAAAAAAAGTATATTATGTGTTATGTCTTAAGTCAACGAACATATTCACTTGTTACAAAAACTGATCTGGCTTTATTAAAATTTGTTTATAATCGCATTCAATATATAAAGTCTAATTAAGTTGTTCAGATGAACAAAGCACAAGGTGTTCTTGCCTAATCAGCATTTTAATTCTTTGGTCAGACAGTTTGTATATTATATATTCACACTCATAAATCGAGGATTAAACGTGGAGTTGCTAAATATCAAAACAAGCGTATGTGCACAGTACAGTACCTATAACTGTGCTTTGCATTTTTGCGAGATTGACATGCTAAATGGCAGACTGACCCGGTTTACTCTCATTCATTTCGTTCACGAACGAGATAAGCTATGTAACAGTTCATTTCATTCACGAACGACATGTATCCGTTCATTCAGCTCGTTCACGAATGACATGTGTGCCAGTTCAGTCATTTCATTCACGAACGCGATTTTCTAAATCATTCAACTAATGCACGAACGACATGTGCTTTGCCGATTGAGAAACGTGATTGGTAAACGGTTTGCCAGAATATACCCTGACCATCAGGTCAGTTATTTCATTCACGAACGAGATGTATCATTCAATTCGTGCATGAACAACGTGTGCCAGTTCAGTCAATTCATTCACGAACGAGATGTATCAGCTCATTTAACTCATTCACGAACGACATGGGTACCAGTTCAGTCATTTCGTTCACGAACGATAAGATCTCAAGATCTAGTTCAGACTCATATGAAACTCGTTCATTGAAGGGCGTATTCGTTCACTACATTCAACAAATCACATACTCTGTCACATCTCATACTCGAAGGCTATTGGCTCGAGGTTGAGTAATTCTTTGACAGGATGAAATGGTTGTTACCCGGTTCACTGAGCTGCGCATGCGCTGCTTATAGCGCCGCGCTGCTGTGGAGGGAGGAACTTCACTGAATGAGAAATATGAGTCAGTGGATTAAGTGAACGAGAACGATTCGTTCACCCAAAAGAATCGTTCAAAAAGAACGATTCGTTCACGAACGACACATCACTAGCAGTTGCGAATGGTAAATAACGAGATTGTGATGAGACTGACGCAAGAGTTTCAATCAACATCTTTTCTGGGGAGAAACACTTTTATTTTTGTTTTCTGATTTATACCTTTCCTTGGTGAGTACAAATTTCATCATACAAAGTGTATTTAGTTATTCTGATTGTGACTACTGTGAATTGCAATGTGAAAAAAAAAAGAATCCAAAGGATAAAAAGTGATTGTAAAAGTTTCCAAAAATGCTTTAAATGTGTTTTATCGTGAAGTATGCACCATGCAGTGCTAGCTTTGCTAACACTGTGTATAGGCCCTAGTGTTAAATTGAGCACATGGTGATTAGCGTGTATGTTCTGATGTATGTGTAAATGATTGAGACTGAGTTTGATTTAATTTAAAATCATTTATTTTGACAATTATATTAATGTTTAATTTGGCTTTGTTGTTACAAGGCCGGGTTTTTTTTCCCCCCCTTGCTGAAGACTTGTGTTCCTGAATCTGTCCTTGCCGAATATTCATATTCTGGTTTGGACTGGCGAGCCATTCCACCAACTCGTACCTGAAACAGAGAAAAGAGAGTGAAATCTGCTGAACTGGTAGGATCAAACAATTTTTTTAGCTTTGAGTTTTTTTTTTTGTCTCCAAGATTTTATTTTTGCCTGGATCTTCAGTGGATCTATTTTTTTTTCTTCTACTGGATTAAATTTTTCCACTTTTGATGAACATTGCTTTACATTTTTGAATTTGAGATAAACACTGATCTTTAACTGAAGCTCAACGGAACATTAAGACTGAGTTTGAATGGAAAAACTGAGAAACTGATTTTGAAATTGAATGTGTGGAAATTATTATTAATTTCTGTATTCTGAATCTGAACCTTGATTTGGGGATTTTGATTTTTTCATTTTCTTATTCCTTTTGTTATTCTGAGTTTTTATTATTCAATTTATTCATTGTTATTTTGGTATTTTGATTCTGTCATTTCATTGCCAATTTAAAAGAGAATGACTGAAGTCAACGAATAACCAATCAGAACAATACATTATTTTTCACTATTGGTTGTTGCTTTTCTTTATTTTACTTTATGCTGTGAAATTTGATTTATAGACTATTTCTAGATTACACTATTATACATATCACTTACCTTTGCTCCAGTGAGACGATCTTTAACTTCTGATTCTGGTCCAAAAGCATTCCCAGTGATTTAGAATTTATTAATATAGAGTTCATAGAGTTGTACACAATAGTAGGACCCCGTTACACTGAGTTTTACTGTAAACCATGGCTTATCATTGTTGAATGTTAAATAAGTCCTGGTAGGAATGCATATATCCTCACAGAAACTAATATAGGATGTTACGGTCTCTGTGAGTTCGTCCAGATCGGTGGTAGCAGCTTCAAAAACACTCCAATCAGTGAGGTCAAAACAAGATTGTAAATCCTGCTCTGTTTCGCTGGTCCATCTCTTCACAGTCCTTACTACAGGTTTAGCAGATTTAAGTTTTTGCTTGTAGGACGGTATAAGATGAACCAGACAGTGATCAGAACGTCCCAAAGCTGCTCGTGGAACAGAGTGATATGCATCCTTTATTGTGGTGTAACAGTGATCCAATACATTACTGTCTCTGGTGGGACATGTAACATGCTGTCTGTATTTTGGCAGTTCACGAGAGAGATTGGCTTTTTTAAAGTCCCCAAGAATGTTTAAAACAGAGTCCGGGTGTTGTTGCTCGGTGTCTGTGATCTGATCAGCAAGTTTCTGTAAAGCTGAGCTCACATGCGCTTGCGGAGGGATGTAAACACTGACCAGAATGAACGAGTGAAACTCCCGCGGCTTGCAGTTGACAAACTGCATTTCTAGATCAGGACAGCACATCTTCTTTAACACAGTTACATCTGTACACCACCGTTCATTGATGTAAAAGCATGTCCCGCCGCCGCGCGATTTCCCAGTTGATTCTGATTTGCGATCCGCTCTGAACAGCTGAAAGCCCGGCAGATGGAGCGCGCTGTCCGGTATGGCGTCATTCAGCCAGGTTTCCGTGAAACACAGAGCAGCAGAGTGAGAGAAATCCTTATTTGTCCGAGAGAGCAGAAGCAGTTTGTCTGTTTTGTTGGGTAGAGAGCGGAGATTTGCGAGATGGATGCTAGGCAACGGCGTTCGAAATCCGCGCTTCCTGAGTCTGACGAGCGCTCCCGCTCGCTTCCCCCGTCTGCACGTCCTGAAGCGCTTGATCAGCGCCGCCGCTCCTCCGATAACAACGTTCAGTAAAACGTCTGAATAATTGAAATCCGGTAAAAGATCTTGTGGTGTGTTCTGCCGAATGTTCAGCAGTTCATCCCTGGTGAAACTGATCATGTTTGTTAAACAAAAAACAGGAAAAACGAACAAAAACAGCACAAACACTGGAGAGCCAAGCACTGAAGCAGCCATCTGCGGCGCCATCGAGTACAGTATGATATTCATATGAAACTCAGTTTACATATAGATCTCATCGTGTCAAACAACTTTCGTATTGCATGTCATAGGCTCCGCCCAACACGAAGTCAGCTATTTAGAGTTATGTAAAAAGCGCAAATGCTCTGGAATTTGAAATACTTGTCATAGGTTTTTTACTCGATTGAGGCCAAACTCGGTCAACATGATCTCAAGACACTGGGGATGAAAAATTGCCAGGGGATTTTTGATATATCAAACGGTTTGCTCGTGGCGAGGCGTTGAAATTATGGCGAGAAATGAGAAACAGGAAGTGTCTAATACCATCCACATACATTTCCTGATTTTAATCAAACTTCATCAATTATTCATTGTATGATGTCGATTGCATATATGTGACTATTAGGAGTCAAAGTTATAGCGCCACTAACTGGCAGAAGGAAGTGTGTCATTTTCAAAATTATTTGAATTCAGCATCTTATTATTACTCAATTTGCTTCAAACTTCATCAGAATAATGTTAAAACACAGCCGATATAAATCTGCAAGGGGGATATTGATATCTAAAAATATTGTTGCCGTGGCAACATGTCAAACTGGAATACTTCTCAGGTGATTTTGAGGCAAATAACATACTTAGAATTTCACGAAACTCGGAACACATATCAGTATTAATGATAACTAGACACTGGTAAAAGTTCATAAGAGGGCGTGGAAGAGGCACTCTATAGCGCCACCTTTTGTCAAAAGTGGGGGGGTTAGTTTTAGCTACAGACACCAAACTCAGTACAAAAATTGTTCTTATCAAGACGGACAACTTTCTAATTCACAGTCATCAGCTACGACCAACAGGAAGTCGGCTATTTTGATTTGAATGTGGATTTTGTTTTACATTTAGCTGTGAATTAATGCATACTGCTCAGCGGAGAGTAACACTATACACACCGAACGTTGTCTACATGATGCCAAAACCAGTGTTGAGTACTCGAGACTCGGACTCGGTCTTGGACCGTATTTTAATGGTCTCGGTCTTGTCATGGACTCGTGTGCATTTTGACTCGGTATTGACTCGGACTCGAACATATTAGGAATCGGACTTATGCCCGAGTCCACTTGAGTCCCAATCAAAATATTTCATTATTATTCCTTATGTTAATGTTTATTTAAATTGATGTATGTTTGAGACATCCAATGACTGGTGATTTTCTTTTGACGTGAGACGTTAGGCCAGCGACACACTGGATGTGTGGCGCAAGCGTCTCAGCTGCGTGGCGTGTCTGTTTTTAGTTCGGCTCCCATGTTAACAGGTTAGATCTTGCAGACTGCCTGCGTGAGACGCGCGGAAAACCCGTGCATGCTAGAAATAGAACTGACGCCTATTTTTCACGCGACACGCGTGCATGTTGGAAGCGTTTCCAGGAAAATATACTAGGAAAATATGTTTATATGTCATTTTGTACACAAATACATATTAATTCATGACATTTTGATATTTGAAAGTCATAAATTCAGATATAAATGTAATTTAAAAAATAAATTAATAATGAACGATTTTCAAATATTGCACCTGTCAAACATATCTATTGTGCCGTCAATACTGTTGACGGTGTCCTATCAGTAGGTGTGTAAAAAAAAAAAAAGTTGATATTGTTGTCATGAAGACAAGAGCCCGGTCTGTCGGCGGTCTCCCTCTATGTCACCTACAGCAGCAGCAGCGCGCCAAGCGCCGCGTGCAGGCACGCTTCTGGTGTGTAAACACAGAAAACGCGAAGCAGCCACCACGCTTCTAGCACGCAGCAGCCAGAGACGCCACGCAGCCAGTGTGTCACCGGCCTTAATTTACCCTCCTGCCATCCGCCTGTGGTGATCCCGCTTTCCAGGAAGCCACATTGCTACATTATTTCTCTCAACTGTGTTATTTTTACAAAGTAGGACAAAATGGTCACAGAAAAAAACAAATATAGTTTAATTAAATTATATAATGAATACAGACACAGACTGACTGTCTCAACACTAAACATCTCCCCCCCAAAACATGTCTGACAGAATGCATTGAACTTATATGGCATTTCATCCAGCTTTCTTCCCCTGGCACATACACACTTTTGCATTAAATTTTCCTGGAGAGTCAGTCGGCTCTTGTGTGTATGCCCTCCTTAACTAAAAAAAACTTGGACTAGTGTGTATTTTACCCTGCATTAAAACGCACCATCCAGGGAAATTAGCATTAGATTAGAAAGTGATAAAATGGTAACTGTTGTCAGTCCCCGCTTCCTCTGCAGCAGTAGAGTGTTTTTTAGTCGGGGTGGATTGATCATGAGACCACATCGTGCTTGGTTGGGTAGCAGGATGGTCTCTTCACTTATTTTTTTGAAAAGTAATTATGCCCATCTGTAATCTTCACAACATCTAAAGTGCACATAATCCAAGACATTGTAAGGATATTAGCAGTCATTAGTTAAGCTTCAAGATTAAAAGTTATGTAAAAGCTGTTACAGTTGAACATTTACAGGTATAGTGGTACAGTAATGTTACTTGTACTAGAAAGGTTATATGGATGTGTATAGTGGTACAACGATGTTATGTGAAAATGAGCACTTAATATTGACAAGTTACAATTCTTAATACTAATAAATCTAACTTTACACCACAAACTATGTGGCCCTTTTACCCTTTATTGTTTCCACCAAACATTTTACATACTCTTGAAGATTTATTTAGGTCTTGTCAAAGATCCAATCTCTCTGGTCTCGGTCTCGACTCGGACTCGACCCTTTCTGAACTCGGTCTTGACTCGGACTCGACCCTTTCTGAACTCGGTCTTGACTCGGACTCGACCCTCTCTGGACTCGATCTGGACTCGGACTCGAATGAGCTGGTCTCGACTACAACACTGGCCAAAACATTGAGGAACTTAAATTGCCAATGGATTTTGGATAGCTTGAACGGTTTTGACGTGGTGATTTTTTTAAATGAAGGTAAAAAGGGAATTATTAATTGTCCTGCATTTTTAAATTCCAAACACTTCAAAACCTTTTTTCATACAGAAAAAAAGTCATTCTGAGTAAATATGGATAGTTTCACGACTTTACAAAACTGTATGGGTAACAGAAAATGAAAAAACTGTCATTGTCTGAGAGAAAATGCGCCCCTACAGGTTCAATTCCTGAAAGGGAAATTCGACTGAAAGGGAGGAGGCTCTCTTTTAGTTTCACTTTTAAATCGGTTAAAATACAAATAAATACTTAGATTTAATACACACTGACAAGCTAAACCAATATAACTGATTATTACCAGGTCAGGGCTCATTAATAATGGATGTGTGGTCAGTGATACGTGAGAAACACGAGAGATGAATCACCGCTCTGAGCAGGAGCTTGTGGAATGACGAGCTCAGAAAAATGAGTTCATTCTTGTTTTATAGCTTTTAAAATTAAAATATTAAAGCGATATCACACAATTCACCAATTAGAACACACCAAGAGCTAAATTAAGATGTTTTTGAACTGTTTGTGTGAAAATGAAATATTTGCGGCTGCCTATCTGAAATCACTGCCTCCGATCAGCGTGCACAGTGTCACAAGTTCAAAACAAGCGAATTTATTCTTGTTTAAGAGCTTTTTAAAATAGAATATTACCACAAATGCACACAATACACCCATTATAACACAACAAGAGCTAAATGCAGGTGTTTGTGACCAGTTTAAGTGTGCAAGACTATTTGAAAGCGCGACTGGCAGAATAACATGTATCTCTCGAGCTGCAGGATCCTGCCTTTCGTCGTACGAACGAACACATCACGGACAAGATTATTTCAAAATACATAATAGCTTGGCTAATATAAACGAAAACAGCCACGTGAACATAAACTGTTGAGAAATAAATCTCAGGTGGATCTACTGGGTTTGAATATTAAGTGACCGCATTTACCTGCTTCTGTCTTCAATTTGAATCTATATATACAAAAAAAGGAAACTCATTCGACTTGGCTGCTTTTTTTAAATGTGTGTGCGTATTTATTTACTTTTTTATACATTTTGTATAATTTCATAGTTTATATATTATAATTATAAAAACATAAATACATTTAGCCACTTACATAGAAATATCTTAGGCCTTATCCTTTTCTGACAGTTTTAGGGATTTTTAAAAATCCTAAAAAACCTTATTTGTGCTGCAAATAATAATTTCAAACTCATTTGATACTGACCTATGACATCCTGTGACATGATATTTATTTGAATTTACATAATCTCATGGATGTAACAGTAAATCTGTTCAGCTCACAGATAAAGACTAAGCTGTAACGCAAGCAGAACTTTCACAAAGGCTTATAGGTCAATAAAATCATTACAAAACACTTATAAATCATTTAAGGATTTGATAACACTGTAAAATAATGTCTAATTTGTTAATATTAGTAAATGCATTGGTAACACTTTATAATAACTGCACTCATTTGTAAATAGTCAGTTTATGCTTTATAAAGCCTTGTCTTAACATTAATAGTCAATACTAAGCAGTTTATAAATAAAGCTATAAATAGCTTGTTCTTGTTTATAAGCACATCTATGGCGCCGTGACAAAGTTCAAAGTCTCGCCATGGGAATAAAACTTGTTGTAACTCAGGCATTAAATGTCCAATCTTGCCCAAACTTCACATGTTTGATAAAAGTCCTAGCCTGAACACATCTAAAGACCAATAGTCTATCGGGTGTGGCAAAATGGCTCTATAGCGCCACCTATACAGATTCAACGGAGTGCGCCTCCAGCTATGTTTCACGTACATGTACAAAAATTGGTACACACATGTAACACACCAATACCTACAAAAAAGTCTCTTGGTACGAAATCCGAATCCCAACAGGAAGTCGGTTATTTTTAATTTTTCCTGCAAAATTGGTGTTGTTTTTGTCATTTTCAGGGGTTGTACTTTAACGAACTCCTCCTAGAGATTTATTCAGATCAAAACCAAACTTGGTCAGTGTAATCTAAAGCCCTTTGCGATGTTAAATTGCGAAGGAATTGAGGTTTCGTTAAAGGGCGTGTCCATGGCTGCCTGACAAATTTCGATGTTTCGCCATGAAAAAGGAAGTTTCACGTTAGATAAGAGTTCTGCCCTTAACAGATCTACATGCCCCATATACACTTATAGTCATAGCGCCACGTGCTGGCAACAGGAAGTGACATATTTTATGCTGAGACAAACTACTCCTAGAAATCTTTTGACATTAATGTATTTTTTGTGGTCAGTCTAATATAAAGGCCTGTGCAATGTTAATTTGTGGCAATCTTGAGTTTTTGTTAAAGAGCAGGTCCATGGCGCCATGACAAAATTTGATGTTTTGCCACAGCAAGAGAAGTTGTTGTAACTCAGGCATAAAATGTTTGATCTTCCCCAAACTTCACATGTTCGATAAGAGTCCTGGCCTGAACACATCTGAAGGCCAATATTCCATAATAATGAGAGCGCCACCTGCTGGCAACAGGAAGATTGGAACATAGTGTATATGGATATTTAAATGCATATTTCTCACCGTTCACCTTTTTACTAATGCCACTCGTTGGCGTACGAGGACCCTATTGGAATTGCTCCATTTATTCTTCTTCTTCTTCTCCGTAATGAATCGCATTTTTGAGGGCCTAAAGATGCTCCAAAACTCATGAAACCTTGCACACGCATCAGGACTGGCGAAAATGTACATCTGATATAGGTTTCAGAAGTGGGTGTGCTAAAATGGCTTGATAGCGCCACCTGTTAAATTACAACGGAGTGCGCCTCGAGCTGTGTTTCATGTATATTCATGAAAATCGGTACACACATGTAACACACCATTACCTACAAATAAGTCTCTTGGTACAAAATCCAAAACCCAACAGGAAGTAAGTTATTTTGAATTTCCTGTATGATTTTTGTGCAGTTTTTTCCATTTCCATGCCTCGTACTTTGACGAACTCCTCCTACAGTTTTAATCGGAATATCTTAAAATTTGGTGAGGGTCATCATAAGACCTTTGTGATGTTAAATTGCGAAGGTTTTGAGTTTTCGTCAAGGGGTGTGTCCCTGGCGGCCTGACAAAGTTTGATGTTTCGCCGTGAAACAGGAAATTGCTGTAACTCAGCCAAGCAAAGTCCGATCTTACCCAAACTTCACACGTGTGATAGGTGTTCTGTTCTGAACAAACACCCATGACCAAATTCAGTTATAGTCATAGTGCCACCTGCTGGTAACAGGAAGTGACAGTGTTAACACTGTTATGGACTCCGAGGAACTAATTAAAAAGTGTCAAAAAGTGTTAAATAAGCAGGCAGCATGCTAGAAACATAATGAAAGATGCTAGCAACACTTAGCTAAGTGTTAAAGCATTCTACTAAGGCAGTGAAAAAGAAGTTGCTGTAAAAAAGGCAAGCAATGTCCGATCTTCCCCAAACTTCACAAGTGTGATAGGTGTTCTGTCCTGAACAAACACCCATGACCAAATTCAGTTATAGTCATAGTGCCACCTGCTGGTAACAGGAAGTGACATGGTTAACACTATTACAGACTCCTAGGAACATATTAAAAAGTGTAAACATGTGTTAAATAGGCTGGCAACATATTAGATACATACTAATACATGCTAGCAACACTTAGCTAAGTGTTAAAGCATTCTACTAAGTCAGTGAAAAAGGAAGTTACTGTAACTAAGGCAAGCAATGTCCGATCTTCCCCAAACTTCACACGTGTGATAGGTGTTTTGTTCCAAACAAACACCCATGACCAAATTCAGTTATAGTCATAGCGCCACCTGCTGGTAACAGGAAGTGACAATGTTAACACTGTTATGGACTCCTAGGAACTAATTAAAAAGTGTCAAAAAGTGTTAAATAAGCAGGCAGCATGCTAGAAACATAATGAAAGATGCTAGCAACACTTAGCTAAGTGTTAAAGCATTCTACTAAGGCAGTGAAAAAGAAGTTGCTGTAAAAAAGGCAAGCAATGTCCGATCTTCCCCAAACTTCACATGTGTGATAGGTGTTAAAAAATTTTTTTTAAACGTGTCAAAAAGAGTTAACTAGGCTGGAAAAATTATAGAAACATAATAAAACATGCTATCAACATTTAGCTAAGTGTCAAAGAATGCAACCAATGCATTGAATAAGGAAGTTGCTGTAACTCAGGCTAGCAACGTCCGATCTGCCCCAAACTTCAGACATTTGACAAGAGTCCTGTACTGAACACATCAACATGCCCGCACTCCGTTATTCAAATTCAGTTATAGTCATAGCGCCATCTACTGGCAACAAGAAGTGTCATGTGTAACACTCTTATAGACTCCTAGCATGTGTAACAATGTTATGGAGTCCAAGCAACATATTAAAAAGTGCCAGCAAGTGATAAATACACTGGCAGCATGCTAGAAACATACTGAAACATGTTACCAACACTTAGCTAAATGTTAAAGCTTCATATTACTGAAGTGAATTAGGATGTTACTGTAATTAAGGCATAAAGTGTCCAATTTGCCCCAAAGTTTGCCACAAGTTTGATAAGAGTCCTGTCCTGAACAAATCAACATGCCGTATTCGATGATAGTACAACCACCTGGCGGCAACAGGATGTGGCATTTTTAAAACTGTTATGGACTCCTTGCAAAATAATAAAAGAATCAACAAGTTTTAAATAGGCTGGCAACCTTCTAGAAGCATACTAAAACATGCTAGCAACACTTAGCTAAGTGTTAAAGCATGCTACTAACGCAATGAAAAAGGAAGATGCTGTAACTCAGGCAAGCAATGTCCCATCTGCCCCAAACTTCACACGTTTGAAAAGGGCCCTCTCCTAAATAAATCAACATGCCCATATTCGGTTATAATCATAGCGCCACCTGCTGGCAACAGGAAGTGTCATTTTTAACACTTTTATGCACTATTTGCAACACAGTAAAATGTGCCATTGTGTGCTAACCATGCTAGAAATATTTTCAAACATTCTAGCAACACTTAGTATGTGCAAAATGATGCTATTGATACTATAAAACAGGAAGTTGTTGTAACTCATGCATGCAATTCCTAATCTGACCCAAACATTACGTTTTATAAGAGTACTGGCCTGGACACAACTAAAGGCCAATATTCAATTGTAAGTATAGCGCCGCCTGCTGGCAACAGGAAATGACTTATTTTATACTTAAACATGACTTGTCTGATCTGCCCAAAACTTTGCATGTTTGGTAAGAGTCCTGGCCTGAAGACATTTACATGTCGATATTCAGTTATAATCATAGCGCCACCTGTTGGCAGCAGGAAATGTGGCACAAATTTTTAGTATTTTATAAGCATATGGCCCTACATTCACTGTTCCTCCTATGTGCACCGGGTGGTGGTGAGCCCGAGTGCGAGGGCCCTTTTATCGCTGCTTGCAGCTTTAATTTCATTTAAATCTCTTCTGTTTATACTGTTGCTATACAACATGCATTATACAATATTGTACAATATGCAGTATGTCAATCTGCAATACCACTGTCCGTACACTTTATTTTTCAGAACTTTAAACAAATGCACTAAATAATGTCAGTTAAAATGGTGCAGTAATACATGTGCAATAATATACATATGTCAACTGTGCAATACTATATCTAGTCACTAAATCTCTACAGTACTCATTCCATTTAAATTGTACTTTTGTAAAAACATACTGTGCATATCAATGTGATGGCCAACATGCAATACTATAAATTGTCACTTTATTCAGATTGCTCAGTGTGAATATATCAAAACTTGCTGTTAGCTGAATAGAAGTCAAATGTTTATTTCTTTTCCCTAATTAATTACAGCGGTTGAATGATATAGATGGAGCAGGACATAATAAGGGACACTTTTTTTCAACAAAATGTATGTTAGATGAGTTTGTAGTAGATAGTTTGTAGTCCCCGTCAATTGGATGCATCTGTTTCACAAGAGCAATGCATTCTCCATCTCAGTCTTGTGGCATGCAGTGGGCGGACATTCCATTCCAGACAATTTACACATCTTTCTACACAAAATTTCTTAAATTCTACTTTTTGTTCTAGCTTACCAAACCAAACAGCTGAGAAAGTAAATGGCTAGTATATTGGTTCCAGTGTTGGGCAAGTTACTCTGAAAATGTAATCTGATTACTTCTTTTAAAAGTAATCATGTTACTGTCCTGATTATTTCAAAATTAATTATTATTTACATTACTTTTTCTCCATGAAACTTATGAAATCCCAGCACAAACTCCTAATAAATATTTGTTATTACAGCATCAACATTCACAGAACAGTTATTCTTAACTAAAGCAAGCGGCTGCTGTGTGCATGGTTTATATGGTTTGGTGGAATGCCAGCAAAGAGCACTGCATTCATAATCTCTGAAAGACATCTCAGTTCAGACATCACACAAATCCGTTAACACACAATAAAAATATGCATACTGAATCTACATTTTCCTTACTTCAAATGAATATTTAATTTGTGGCTAATCATTAGCCTATTATTTTTAATAACAAAACATGCTAAAACAGTACGATGACAAATTCTCTCATATTAAACTTTGAACTTTTATTAATATAAGGAAAATGTTTTATCTGCATTGTTACACAAAAAAATTAAAAGGTATTTGGATTTCCTCTTTCTTTAAAACTATAGTAGTTTGTGGTTCATTGTTAGCCCATTAATTAAAACACATAAGCCATAAAATAGTACAATGGTACAAATTCCCATTGGCATTTAAAGATCTAATTTTTATTAACAAAAACGAATAAGATGGATATTGTAACCAAAATAAATAAGGTATTTTCCCCCTTTTAAAACAAATGCTTAGTTTGTTGTTCAATGTTTTATTTTAAATGAAAACAGCAACAACGACAAACTCGCTTAGCCAAAATGAAACTTTTATTCACAAAAGGTGTGCTTGCATCAATCTCATCGTGCAACAAACCAATCCCTGTTATAGCCTAAATAGAAGCTCTGCATACGCTTGCACCTGTTAATTGTTTATATTTTATATGAGTTCATTTTGCTTTTGTCCAATAGATGAATAACAATTTATTTGTTTTAGATTTTTTATGTTTAGATACTTCTTTTTATATTTTCCTCTATCCTGCACACACACAAGTCTTGTCCTGCGCCGCTCTCTGTTGCATCGGGTCCCGCGGGAGCAAGTCTGTAATCCACTGGTACTTGACGTGACAGTGCGTGAGCTACATCCTCTTTACAATCTCTAGATTATAAACACTGCATTCTGTCAGCAATGTAATGCAGCAGTAATGTATTAGACTTAACTGTAACAGACAGTAACAGTTGGACTGAAGAATATAAATGACTTTTATTTCATATGTACAATTTTTCTATCATATTTATCTATGTTTGTAATTTTCTTAGATTATTTATTCACCTACAAAATTACCCCAATCATTATTTTTTTCCCCTAATAGAGCTGTTCAAGTCATCTGGTGCTTTTTTTCCCATATCGCAATATACATTGCCGAGAAAAATTATCACGATGAGTGTTGTTTTTTCCAATATCGTGCAGCTCTACTAGTAAGTTTAATCAAGCTAATAGGCGCAGATCTGCAGCATGAACACAAACATGTAGTCCTCCATTGTTGTTGGTGTTACATGATGTAGCGGTGTCTGACTATAGTAGAGATGTGGGGTGATGACATCATTGTCTAACAAAATATATGGATTTGCAGTAAACAAAAACAAAAAAGGTGTCATTTTCAGATTTATCCACTCTGGGACCTGGTTTAAAAAAAAATGAATTCACTCTCCCAAAATGCCGGATCCGTCTGGACGAAACACGTATACCATACAAAATATTTACATATACAACTAAATGTGTCTCCGCGTGTACGGGGCCTTACTGTGATTGTTTTTTGTATGACTGTGTATAACAGATGACTTAATGGAACACTTCCCTCGTACATTGCGTTGATGTGCTTCCTCTCCAGTGTGAATCTTCTCATGTCTTTTCAAACTCGATGCACCACTGAATCTCTTGTCACAGTGTGAACACTTGTAAGGTTTCTCTCCAGTGTGAATCTTCTCATGTCTTTTCAGATTTCCTCTACGAATGAATCTCCAGTCACAGTGTGAACACTTGTAAGGTTTCTCTCCAGTGTGAATCCTCTCATGTGTTTTCAGCTCTGTTGACTGAATGAATCGATTGTCACAGTGTAAACACTTGTAAGGTTTCTCTCCAGTGTGAATTTTCTTATGTGTTTTCAGACTTGATGACACACTGAATCTCTTGTCACAGTGTGAACACTTGTAAGGTTTCTCTCCAGTGTGGATCCTCTCATGTGTTTTCAGACTTGATGAATGACTGCATCTCCAGTCACAGTGTGAACACTTATAAGGTTTCTCTCCAGTGTGGATCCTTTCATGTGTTTTCAGACTTGATGACACACTGAATCTCTTGTCACAGTGTGAACACTTGTAAGGTTTCTCTCCAGTGTGGATCCTCTCATGTGTTTTCAGATGTGTTGAATCATTAAATCTCTTGTCACAGTGTGAACACTTGTAAGGTTTTTCTCCAGTGTGGATCCTCTCATGTGTTTTCAGATGTGCCGAATCACTGAATCTCTTGTCGCAGTGTGAACACTTGTAAGGTTTCTCTCCAGTGTGGATCCTCTCATGTGTTTTCAGATGTGTTAACCGACTAAATCTCTTGTCACAGTGTGAACACTTATACGGTTTCTCTCCAGTGTGAATGCTCTCATGTGTTTTCAGATGTGTTAACCGACTGAATCTCATGTCACAGTGTGAACACTTGTAAGGTTTCTCTCCAGTGTGGATCCTCTCATGTGTTTTCAGATATGATGATTGACTGAATCTCATGTCACACTGTGAACACTTGTAAGGTTTCTCTCCAGTGTGAATCCTCTCATGTTTTTTCAGATTTGATGAATGACTGAATCTCATGTCACAGTGTGAACACTTGTAAGGTTTCTCTCCAGTGTGGATCTTCTCATGTAGTTTTAAACTGCTCACTGAACAAAAAGTCTTTTCACACTCAAAGCACATGTACTCTCTCACACCAGTATGTATTTTCTGATGTTCTTTCAAACTTTGTAGATGCAAAAAACTCTTTCCACACAAATGACATGAATGTTGCGGCTTCTTTGCATGAACTTTCAAGTGTTTCTTCAGAAGTGAAGCCCATAAAAACATTTTACCGCATTGATCACATGCATGTTGCTTCTCTTGATGATTTGATTCTTCATTTTCCTCTTTTTCTTCAATGACCTCTGAAATAAAAGTAAAATTATTTATTTTTGGTATATTTTTAAAAGCTGAGAATACACAATTTACTTTTTTTGCTTCAGATTTAATGACTTTTACAAATTTAATAGGGAAACTGGGAAAACATTTTTATGCATCACTTTATCACCGTCACAGCCTTAGTAAAATGTATAGATTTTATATACACATTTATATACAGTAGGTAGACAACCAGAATGGGTAATACCACCGCGGCAAGCCAAAGTAAGAAATCGCATGACCAAAATAAGAAATGTGCTGTGTAAATAAGTTCAGAAGGCACGTTTGCATACTGTTGTTAATGTGCAATTACCATTTTAGATCTACAAACTTTACTGTACAAGAATTTGATTTCAGAAAACTGAAAACATAAATCTAGGTTATCCTCTGCCATTTTCAAAGCACAATTCAAAACTGTGACATTTCATTTACTGACGCTCTACAGACGGCAGCGCTAAACCCGTAAATCCATGTACGTACTTGCTGGAAACCCGCCAAAATAAAAGCTGGTCGATTTTCAGTTTATAAATTCTAAAATTTCAGATTAAAATAATAATAATAATAGCATTTTTTATAATAATAATATTTTATTTTTTTAAGTTTATTATAAAATAATTGTATATTAATTGACAATAATTTGCAGGGGGTTATTGATTTTGCCATTATGTCTATACATGAGCGCTCAAATGATTTCACATGATTTCACGAGCGGGTCAAACAAAAAAGCAGATTATTAATAACTATGACTGGACTGTCACACCCATACCATTATAATGGGAACACCATTATAATAAAATGCTGTGTATTTTTAGAGTTTAGCAAAAGGAGTTCGCATTCAGAGCCGCACAGACACTTTTATTTAAATTCGGGCTCTTTTTGCAGTTATCAAGCATATTAGTCCTAATATTAACGTTATGTTGTATAAATAAAGCGTATTCTACATTCAATTATGAATTTAATCCCATTGATCAAAAACCTGCTATCAAATGCGCACTCTACTGGTCTTCTTCAGTGCGCGCAGCTCAAAACAGAAATACAAAACATTAATAACTACTGTCATATAGGCTAACTTTATAACAAGAGCACTATTGTAAAAATTGTGTATTTTTAAGGTTTCGCTGACATTTAATTTCAATCAAAACATTAAAACATTATTTACCCTGTTTATATCTGCGAGGCATTTGTTACATATTTTCCCTGTGTTTTAACATCAGTAATTATGGCTGTAGAATGTCTGACTTGACTTAATGTATTTTGCCCCGCCCCCAAACATATGATTCGACTAGAGTTGAATATCAGCAACTGTCACCCCGTCCCGTATACGGAACGCCTACATTTACTACACTATATTACTCTCAAAAATCTACACACACACACACACACACACACACACAGATAAAAAGCTACATGTTTTCATTTCGGTTCATTCTTGGTTTAAAAATATCTTCACATTTACATTTAAATTTAGCAGACACTTTTTATCCAAAGCGACTTACAAATGAGAACAATAGAAGCAATCAGATCAACAAGAAAACAACAAGAACAGTATACAAGTCCCATGACAAGTCTCAATTAAAGAACGCATAGCCAGGGTTTTTTTTTAATGACAAGAAAAGAAAGAAAAGTGCTAGGATTATTTGGTTAAGTGCTGGCAAAAAAGATGAGTCTTTAGATGTTTCTTGAAAATGAGTAAAGACTCAGCTGTATGAATTGAGATCGGGAGGTCATTCCACCAGCTGGGCAAAGTCCAGAAAAAGGTCAGTGAGAGTGATTTTGAACTTCTTTGTGATGAAACCACAAGGCGTCATTCACGTGCAGAGCACAAACTTCTGGAGGGCACATAAGATTGAACTAGTGAGTTTAGGAGTGTTGGTGCCGTGCCAGAGGTTGTCTTGTAGGCATGCATCAGTACCTTGAATTTGATGCGAACGGCTACTGGTAGCCAGTGTAACCTGGTTAGGAGAGGAGTAACGTGAGCTTTTTTTGGCTCATTGAAGACAACCTTCCCTGCAGTATTCTGGAATAGTTGCAGAGGCTTGATAGTACATGTTGGAAGGCCTGCCAGGAGAGCATTACAATAGTCCAGTCTGGAGAGAACAAGAGCTTGGACAAGTTGTTGGGTGGCTTGCTCTGACACTAAGGGTCTAATCTTCCTAATGTTGTATAAGGCAAATCTGCAGGAAAGGGTCGTTGTAGCAATAAGGCCTGTGAAGCTTAACTGATGATCCATCACAACTCCTAGGTTTCTGGCTGTTCTGGAAGGAGTTATGTATGACGAACTCTGAATAGAGAAGTTGTGATGAAACGATGGGTTAGCTGGAACCACCAAAAGTTCTGTCTTGGTAAGGTTGAGCTGAAGGTGATGGCCATTTATTCAGCTAGGAATGTCACTCAGACAGGCTGAAATGAGATCAGCTACCGTCGGGTTATCTGGGTGTCATCAGCTAAGCAGTGATAAGAAAATCCATGCTTCTGAATGACAGATCCTAATGACGTCATGTAGATGGAGAAGAAAAAAATGGTCCAAGTACTGAGCCTTGAGGAACCCAGTAGCATGTTGTTGTGACTTTGAAACATCACCCCTCCGAGACACGCTTAAGGATCAATCGGAAAGGTAGGACTGGAGATTGGAGAATTTCTCAGGGTGGACAGGAGAATCTGGTGATTAACGATGTCAAAAGCAGCAGACAGGTCCAGTAAGATGAGTACTGAGGATTTTGAAGCTGCTCTTGCCAGTCACAGGGCTTCAGTAACCGAGAGCAGGGCAGTCTCAGTTCAGTGGCCACTTTTGAAACCAGATTGTTTGCTGTCCAGGAGGTTGTTCTGTACAAGGAACATAGAGAGCTGTTTGAACACAGCTCGCTCAAGTGTCTTTGCAATGAATGGAAGAAGGGATACTGGTCTGTAGTTTTCTAGAAGCGCTGGATTTAGAGATGTTTTCTTAAGCAGTGGGCTTACCCGAGCCTGCTTAAATGCTGAGGGAAATGTTCCAGAGTGAAGAGAGGAGTTGATAATGTGAGTAAGTGAAGGCATTACTGAAGAAGAGATCGATTGAAGGAGGTGAGTGGGGATCGGATCAAGTGGACAAGTAGTAGGATGACTGGACAGGATAAGTTTGGAAACATCCATCTCTGAGAGTGGAGAGGAGAGAGCATTGGTCATCGTGAAGTTGTCCTCAGTCTATGTTGTGGAGAATTGATGGTTCTTGTCTTATTTGTGAAGAAAACTGCAAAGTCGTCAGCTGTAAGAGTCGAAGGAGGTGGAGACGGATTAAGAAGAGAAGAAAAAGTTTTAAAGAGTGTCCGAGCATCACAAAATTGTTAATTTTGTTGTGGTAGTAGGATGTTTTAGCTGTGAAGACATTTGCAGAGAAGGAAGAAAGGAGAGACTGATACACACCGAGGTCGGTAGTGTTTCTTGATTTATGCCATTTCCTCTCAGCAGCCCTTGAGTTTAGAGCGATGTTCACGGAGAACCTCGGACAGCCAGGGGGCAGATGGGGTGGTGCATGCTGGTCTAGACGACAGCAGGCAAAAGTTGTCCAAAGAAGAGGTTAGAGTGGAGCAAAGAGTGTCTGTAGCACTGTTCATGTCCTGAGCTGAAAACTGAGAGAGTGAAGGAAGTGAGGATGAAACCACAGAAAATAGGCAAGATGGAGAGAGTGAGCGTAGGTTCCGTTGAAAGGTGACCTGCGTTGGAGTGTGTGTCGCTTCAGGAGTAAGTGCTAGGTTAGCAGTAATGAGGAAGGGGTCTGAGGTGTGCAGTGGAACAACTAAAGAGCTGTCCACGGAGCAACAGCTTGTGTAGATGAGGTCCAGTTGGTTGCCTGATTTGTGAGTTGCTATAGTAGACACTCGCTTGAGATCAAATGAGGTGAGCAGAGTGTTGAAGTCAGCAGCCCGGGGTTTATCTAGGTCAGTGGTTCTCAACCTTTTTTCCAGCGGGCCGCACTATGGTCCAAGTTCAAGTCTCGTGGGCCGCATGCATATCATTTACGTATTACGTCACCAATACAAAGCAACCTCATTTATAATATTATACTCTAAATATTATGATATCTTATGTATTACAAACATTGAAATAAATAAATAATTCTACTGCCCATAAATAAAACACCTGATGCTGTTGGAAGCTGACCATTTTTGTGAAATTCAGCTCGAAAGGAGTAACAGCACAAAGAAGTTGTGATTGCAAAGCCTGTGCTATACTTTCCGCATGAACGATCCGATCCAGTAAACGGCCATCGGACGCAGACTTCTTCAATTTATTTATGCTGATGGTCCGCTCTGCATTCATTCAAATAAATACAGTTAACAATCTAGCTTCTGTGTTCTAAAGTATTATCCCCAACAATAGCAGGGTCAGTTAATTTTTTTGCAGTGGGCCACTATTACCGACAGTAGGCTAAATAATACAACGATCACAAATGCGTAAAAATGTTTGTATACAGACAATTATGCAAGCATATAGGTCAACCCAACTTAATTGCACATGTACATCTTAGAGATGTACATTTTATGTCTGCATTATGCAAGATCAGAGTACACAGCAGATGATTCCCAGATCTTTAGCAGACGTTTTACATGCAATAACAATGAGAACGCAAGGTCTTTTTTTGACTGAATGCAGATTGGGATGATGTCATGGGACGCTTCTAAGCCCAGATTCTGCAGATATTTTGGGGGCAATTTACGAAAATTTTGTGAAAATTGGTCCGAAAACTTGCATTTCCCCATGTTTTAATTACTGAATGGAAGCGAGCTCGCGTACATGTTTGGCAGCAAGCCACTTTGTTAAAATTTAAATCATTTGTTGTAAAGTAAAGGGAACTAAAAATATCTTACTTTATGTTACTGTGGGTTAACAGTTATTATAATTATTATGTACTTAGGAACAGTGTATGGGCCTAAGCTAAGCTATCCAGGTTTTTTTTTTTTTCATTTTGGCAGATGTTTTTTTGGCAGATGTTTTTTTCATTGCATCTGATAATAATTTTGTGCATCACATTCACTTCGGGCGCTCTGCGCAGATCTGCCTCCTACGTTGCTCAGCTGTGGACGATTTAAAAATGTTTGATATAAAGGTTGTTGTCCCATTTTATACAGAAATTGTTAATTCAAAAAGAAAATCGAATTATATTGTTAGTTCTAATTATATTGCTAACATAAATTAATTTAGACTATTTAACATGCACTGTGACATTTTACACTTTTTAACTGATAAACTACTTAAGATTTTAAAAGTTAGTTTAATAGAATTTAAATTCAAGTTTTAAAAAAAGATTTTAATTGTTTCAGTTATTTCTATGAATTAATAATGTTATTTATTCTTAAAGAATAAACACTTATTTTCTACAAGAAAACAATGCTTCACCTATTTATGAAGGTTACAATTATATATAAAAAAATTATATATATATATATATATATATATATATATATATATATATATATATATATATTTTTTTTTTTTTTTTTTTTTATATAATTGTGTTAAAACTCCAAAACTTTAAAGTGTTTTGGAGGTGAAAATACTGTAAAATTGCAAATGGCATGGGATTTAAAGCATAACAACTGATAGTCTATGAATTATTTTTAAACAATGGAATTAAAATTTTGCACTAAAATATTATTTTTACCATATAGCCTGTAAATAAAATGCATGGAACACTTGCAAAGAACACTTATAGAGTGTAGGTTGCTTCTGGTGTTTGGATTTGTACTTTAATCTCATGAGATCCAAGTTTAAAGCCCTATTCGGATGGACTAGTTTTACAGGGGGTCGTTAGAGAAATCTGCGTTTCACAGACGTACTTGGTGATTTTAATCCCACCCGAATCTATCACATCTGTGTTTTTCTCACACAACCTCTGTGATAATTCCAGAGCAAATTACCTACTGTTTTTCAGCAAACTCAGTGATCTTCTGAGAAAACTAATCCCGTCCGAATGCGATTGTCTGTGATTGCCGGTGATATTTTATTTCACAACGCGTCTCCCTGTGTATTTTGGCCAATGTGAATTACCATAGATGCTCTTACCGCACACATATTTGATAAATTTGCTTACCGGCAAATAAATAATAATAAAAAAAAATAATACAAATAATAAAACCAAGAGCAAGATCACGTAAACTGTTAATACCGGCTATTGTAACATCAGCATCTGGTAAAATTACTGACGTTCATTTATGCACTCAGTTACATAATGTTTGAATTACATATGTAACGTTACCTTTATGGAAATTAAACATACAGAAAGTTTAGCCTACTACACACACACAAAAAAAAAGGAAAACAAGTTAAACTAAAGGAAAGACACATTAACATGGTTTTGCTATAACTACCAGCCATTTAGTATTTATTGTGTTCTGATAAATATTTATTGTGTTCTGAATGAATGCAATGCACGCATACAGAGCGCGTGATCTCTGTGACGCCCAGATGCACAAATAAGACCCTCCCACCTCTGTAATAAACACAGAGATGTTAGTCCCGTCCGAATTGGTACATGAAAATCACAGACGTCAGGTGGTAATAATCTAGTAATGTATAGCTTGTGGGGGTCGAGATAAAGGTGTGAATCTCTTGGTCTTCCATATGGACAGTGTTTTATGAGGGTTTCAAACTTGCTGAGCAGGTTTAGATAGGAATCGTCATATTGGTTATACACTAAAAATGTGATCAAGAGGGCGCCTCCCTTTCATTAATGCGCATTAATAATTTTTGCACAAACACTTGAATATGAATATTAATTCACATTTTGCATATGCATTACAACGTAAATTATTCTTTACATGCAATTATTCAAAATAAAACCAAACAAGAATTGTAATGAAGATAAAACAAATAAGAAATATAGCTGCAAGCAGCAATTACGGGGCCAAGCAGAAAGTTGAGGAGCTAAGCATGGCATGGAGAATCACACCAAATGCAACAATGAGCAATTACAGCAATTTACGATGACTGTAATTGAGATGGCTGAAAAATCATAAATACAACCACTAGTCATATGATTAAATGGCTTACCACTTTTAAACAACAGGGGATGCTGTAATCAAATCATTTTGGTGTGTTCTGTGTTAGGTGACAATGGCACACAGAAAGTCTGTTGTCAATATGCCAAAGCATTGCAGAGATACAGCCTCAAGTGTCATTTTGGCATCATGCCTCAGATTCATCGCTGTGGTATGCAAAAATGGTTTTGGCTATCGACACAAAATACATAACATTTTGTCAGGACAGTCTGAAGATCATGTGACTCGATTTTGGTAAAAATCTGACGGTTGATGAGGAGATAAAAAAAAGTAGGTTTTCAACATAAATCAAAATGGTGGAAAGGAAGTTCAGCTTACTCTGGTATATTTGGTATTTATGTTGTCGGCATAAACCAGGGAATATTTTGAGTACTATTTATTTGCAATAGGCTGATGCAATAAAAAAGTTATTAACGTTTTTATAAAATGTAATTATTAATGGTTAATAAATGGTATATTATTCTTGACCAATAGGTGGCGCTGTTATCAAACTAATGTGGCATGGTCAGTGTGACGTGACATTGACACATATAAAGTTTGGTGCAAATATATCAAAGGTTTGCAGAGATACAGCCTCAGATGCATTTTGGCATCTTTCCAGCAAATTCGTTAATGCGTTAAACGTAAACCGTTTCATATATCGACACGAAATCCATAACTTTTGCCAATTTGGTCTGAAGATGATCCGAGTCAAATTTGGTGAAAATCTGACAAATGGTCTAGGAGGAGTTTGAAAAAGTAGTTTTTCAGCATTAATCAAAATGGCGGACAGAAAGTATGGCCAATTTTTGCGTGCTTTTTGTAGAATCCATTCACGTGTCATTCGAGAACGGTCGAACGACTAAATTTGAATACCTTAACTTTTTGCCGCTGTGGTCTGAAGATGATGTGAGCTAATTTTTGCGAAAATCGGATTAACCGTCTAGGACGAGTTCTAAAAAGTAGGTATTTCACTGAACTGATTACAGTGACAGACAGCACTAATTTTAACAAATTTTAGGGGTGTTTTATGCAGTTGGTGCAGTGCTCGTGTAGTGGTTAGTTTAGTTAGTTTGACATTAGACATTCTTTTTTTTTTTTTTTTTGCCAACTGAACTCTTTAGGGCTGTTATGTTTTGAGCCAAAACTAACTCAGATAGTCATTAATCCATGCCCTTTACGTTACACAAGGCTGAATTTCTAGGGGGAAATTAACAATGAACAATTTAAATTAAATGACTTAACTACGTGACATTATAATGTAAAACCAATACTAAAATATTCAGAAAAACATCCGTTATTGCACAAAGTTCCATTTTTGGAATTACCGTTTTATGGGTTTTAAAATAATTTTACAACTTTTAATGCATTAATATAAATACATTAAAGGACAACATCATTTGATCTAAAGGTATCAAACCAACTGTAAAATATACAGAATATTATTCAGTATAATGCACAAGGCATTGTTTTTCAGATGATGCCTTTGTTGTTTTTATATACATTATTGAATCAACAGTTTTATATAATATCCTCACTTCAATTAAACTGACACAGTTTGAGATAAAGGTATCAAACCAACTGTATTATATTCTTTATAATGCACAAGACATGTTTTTTTAGATTATGCTTTTATTGTTTGTATATTGTTTATATTTTATTAAAGGATACTGCAAGCACTTTAATTTATCACCCTTTATTCATACTGCACAAAAAGTGGTTCAGTAACATTGAATGGTACAAAATAGTCAAAGGAACTTTAATAAAAACCCATGGTTAGGTATTGAGTGCCGCAGTCTACACCTAGACTTTATATAAAAACACCCACAGAAATTATACAGGGCCCCAAAACACCCGATAAGTAAAACTTTGTAAGTCTAATGTATCGTTACCACAAACAGTCATTAAAGATGAATGAAGAATAAAAAAATAAGAATAAAAAAGTAAAATAAATAAGAATAAACACCAACCTCCTTGTTCCTCTGGTTTTATTGTGCAGGTTTCTGGTTCCTCTTGTTTTATTGTGCAGGTTTCTGGTTCCTCTTGTTTTATTCTCCAGGTTTCTGGTTCCTCTTGTTTTATTCTCCTGGTTTCTGGTTCCTCTTGTTTTATTCTCCAGGTTTCTGGTTCCTCTTGTTTTATTCTCCAGGTTTCTGGTTCCTCTTGTTTTATTCTCCAGGTTTCTGGTTCCTCGTGTTTTATTCTCCAGGTTTCTGGATCCTCTTGTTTTATTCTCCAGGTTTCTGGTTCCTCTTGTTTTATTCTCCAGGTTTCTGGTTCCTCATGTTTTATTCTCCAGGTTTCTGGATCCTCTTGTTTTATTCTCCAGGTTTCTGGTTCACTCGTGTTCTCTTTTCTCTCTTCTTTAATAAACATAATTTTCACAGAAGCAGATCTCAGTTCAGATGATAAACTCCTCCAGATATTCCTGCTCGCTTCAAAACTCACGAATGTGAGGATGTTATAGGTATTTACTGAACTGATTCAAAATCTGTATTTTCTCTCTCTTAGAAACTTGTCTAACCGTTTGTATTAAGGCAGCACACCGACATAACAACAACAGAGAGCGTGGTGAAACTGAACTTCTTCCTCTGAGGTTTAATGATGTTTGTCAAACAAACGTGTGTGTTTAGCGCCTCCCGCTGGACTGGAGCGAAGCGACGAGAGGAAGAAAAACTAGAAGGTTGGAGAAGTGTTTTTTTATTTTTTTAATTGCAACATTACAACCAAACAAGGTACATGAACACATTTCCAAAAATATCCACAATTATTCAGACTTGGCTGAGCATAACCAGACTTATACCAACAAACACACTTAAAACAAACAAACAAGAAAACAACTACAAAATGGGCCTTTAAATTAAATTAGATCATTCCAACATAGAGAACAGCTTAAGGGCTTTTTTTATTCTTAACACATTTTAAGGATGTATATAAAAGTTTTAGCTCGTTACACCAACTAATAAAGTTGGGTTTAGATTTAAACCATCTGCATTTGTGAATAAAAAACCTCCCAAAACATATCAGAGAATTGAGAACAAATTCTAAATCTTTGTTTTCATGAAAAATACCAAACCTAACTACCTTCACATTGAATGGTGGTAATTCAACATCTTTGGAACATAACAAGTTTTGCATCTCACTACAACAGAAGTGAACTGAATCACACCAAAAAAAAAAAAAAAAAAAAAACATGCTCTAAAGTTTCAATACTTGTTTCACAAAAAACACAATAATTTGCATCAAAATTTAATTTTAACCTTAAAAATTCTTTGATAGGGTAAATCTCATTTAAAATCTTGAAGCACACATTGGAGAAGGGTTTTCCTGCACAATAGGAGGCAGCGGTTTTAAGACCCCGCCTATATAGGACCCCAGTTATAGGACCCTAGTTTTTTTCTGCCTGCGCTTCCTACCGAACTGGATCACCGAAAACACTCATTTGAGATGGACGACATGGACAATCAGACTGTGAGTACCGATATAAAATTAACTTTTATTATATTATGTTTAAACGGAGCAAAGTTTATGTAAAGCCAAAGTGAGAGCTGCTAACTATGAATTAATAACTAATTCCCACAAATTTAGAATTCGTATTCTAGATGTATTAATTATTCTTGGCCTTGATTAAATGAATCCTTGTTGCATTTTATAATAAGTAAATCTAGCTAGCACATTAATTTAGCTTAAAAGATGAGCTTGAAAGCATGCTGATGTTAAACGCGTAAGATTTACCTGGAGCTTACTGTATTAGTATGAAAACTTGCTTAATCATTGTTTTACCTTTACCTTTACCTTGTTTTACCAAATTAGCCTGTCGTTTAGCAATTGTTTTGCAATAATGAATGAGTCGTTTGGTGTTTTTAAAAGTCTGTAACAATTTAGCCTAATCTGCAGGCCTACGACAAACAGTCCATGGTTATCATGTGTTAGTCTCTGTGATGTTCTGCATGGCCAAAATTAATTTTATGGATTTGGTTAGGATCATTTTAGGACATATGATGAAAAAATTGCACTAGGGATATTTTAATTGAGATGACCTCAAAATATTCTATATATAATAGGCTCTCTCTTTTTCAAGATGCATATAACAATCCAATGTTCAGTAGTGGTATTATAGTATATTTACATGAATGTTTTTCATAGGCCATCATAAATGCCCTGGCTGTCCTCCGGAATGTCTCCTTACAGGAGGCTGAGCAGGTCTTCCTTTCAGGTCTGGATTATCATTGCAGGTCAGAGTTTATTATTAAGTATTTTTGAGCAATGCCCAGTGCACCCTTTTGTTACTGATATTTATGTTGACACAACAGTGATTGTTCTCTGATAACTATTTCAGTGAAGTGGGAGAAATTAAGAGACAAATAGCCAAACAATTGAGGAAAGAAGGGAGAGCATTCAATTGGTGGATATTGCTATATATATATATATATTTCAGTTCTGCCTACTGATGTGTTACATTGGATGGCTTCAGTCAGGGAAAATGTCAGTCAGTCGCCACCCACGAAACAAAGAGACTGCCCTGTCCAACCAAAGACAACCCATTCTAATATTCTGATTTATTATGAGTGTTGGAAACAGTTCTGCTGTCTAATATATTTGATGCATAAAAGGTTAAAAAGAACTGCATTTATTCAAAATGAAATTTCTAATAATATATATTCTAATAATATTTTTTCTTTACTATCACTTTTTATCAATTTAAAACACATCCTTGCTGAATAAAAGTATTGATTTTATTTAAAAAGAAAAAAAATTACTGACCCCAAATTACTGACCAGTAGTGTATATTGTTATTACAACATATTTATATTTTAAAAACATAGCTTCTTCTTTTTCTTTTTTTTTTTATTCATCAAAGTATCCTTAAAAAAGTATCACATGTTCTGAAAGAACTGTTTCCAACTTTGATCATGAATCATCATAATAGAATGATTTCTAAAGGATCATGTGATGATCCTAAAAAATCAGCTTTGCATCACAGGAATAAACGATAATTTAAAGTATAATAAATTTAAAAACAATTATTTTAAATTGTAATAATATATCACAGTATTACATTTTTTTTTTTTTTTTTTTGTATTTTTTATCAAATAAATGCTGGCTTGATGAGCAGAAGAAACTTCTTTCAAAAACATTAAAAATATTTAAATCGTCTTGTCTATTGTCTTATTTTAAATTGCTTTCCTTCCATCAGCTTGGTGTTTAATACAAATAAATGGAGATAAATAAACCAATATAAAGAACATTTCCTGCCGCTATCATTTGATTTGTTTTGTGTTTGATGATAAATATAACCAAAAGCTGAAGATGTTTTCTGAAGATGAAGAAGTGGTGTATTTATCAGTGTCTTTGCTAATATCTATCTCACTATAAACTGAGGTGACAGACAGTAATTAACCTCATTCTTTTTTTTTCTGTACACATAAATAGACATTTGCATAGACGGGCGAATATAATCACCTAATTTTGTAAATGAAGCCAATTACATTTGCATTCAGCACAGAGTTTGCACTTGTCCATAATTTAGACAAAAGTCTTGATTTTGTTTTGGGGGTGTTACTAGAACAGGCTCTCATACTAGGTTGTTTGAAAAACATTATTGTTCACATATTTTACATTATCTCAACCAGTGTGTGTTGTGATTGGTTTGCTGGGTCAGTGTGTGTTGTGTTTGGTTATCTCACCCAGTGTGTCACTGCATGAAAAGAGGTGTATCCGCACTAGGAAACTCCTGAATACACCACTGATTTTCGGAAGTATGTACTAGTTCCACTGAGGGTAAACTTCAAATTCCACCAACTTAGGAAACTCCCGTTATCAATTCAGATGTATCTTGCTGAAGGGATATCTCCGTGGTATATGCAGCCATTTGTTGCCATGGCAAGTAATCCCCTGAAGAATGTTGTCAGGAGACATTTCACACCTCAAGAGCCCTTTCACTTCACACCTTGACACACCTCTGCTGTCCTTATTGGTGTTTTTTCTCAACATTGATTGGTTGTTTTAAAAAAAAAAACACACCCCAAACCCTGACAACTATTGGGACGGAGACCTGTCAATTTCCTGACACTAGTATTTGATTGGTCACGGTTTTCATTTAGCCCAACCCAAACCCTCATAGCATAGTGACTTGATTGGTTTTGGCCAGCTATGTTAATAAACCAAAACCACCCCACCCACTATACAACCCAACCCCCTCAAAAAATGGAAAACAGAATGGATTCAGAATTTATTTTTATTAAAATTAAACCAAAACACTTAAAGCATTAAATATATAAATAAATAATTAAATATAAAAATAAAACTATAGGAACTGTACAGGGGAAAATTACTTTTATAAAATTTAACCAAACACAAGCAATATTATAACAGTTACAAAATATAAAACAAAAAAATATGTACACAAAGCAAAGTACTTTTATAAAATGTTACTAAACACAAGCAATATTATAATTTTTTATAATATTTTAGGTTTAGTTAAAGTTGAAGAAAGGAAGGTCCATCATGTCCATTTCCATCAGCCTTAACACGCTGATGCTGCAAAATAGTGTAGCGCATGTCTGCCTCCAATCTGCACTGAAGCTGTGAGATGGAGACCTCACAGTCCACACTGGCCTTCCATTACCAATGGCGGCATACTCGTCAGACATCAGCTCCACTGTTGCAGTCTGCCAAAGCTCTCTCTCTGCATCGGTTTGAACAACCTTGGACCTGGAATCCAGCAACTGCAAAACACACAATGTGTTAACAACTAAAAACACCCAGAAATGTATCAAACTTAAAGGAATAGTTCACTCAAAAATGTTGTTACAAACCTGTAAATGTCTTTGTTCTGATAACCACAAAAGATGGAATGTTTATAATCCAACCAATCTTGAGCCCCATTGACTTTAAAGTAGAAAAAAAATCAGTTTGATTTCCTAATCATTCCTAAACATTCCTAAAAATATTTTATTTTGTGGTTATCAGAAGAAAATAACAGAATTTTCAATTTGGGGTGAACTATCCCTTTAAAGACAAGTTGATGAATTTGTACACTCACCCGTCTTTTCCTTTGTCGGTTTTTAGCTCCTGTTTTAATGGCATCTCTTAGCTGGGACTTTGAAAATTCAGATAAATGACAGAAACTATACTATTGAAATCATAAGGTGGACAAAATATAAGAGACTAAAATTATGGACATTAAAATTGTTAAACAAACATTTTAAAATTAACTTGTATACACTCAGGGTCTGTATCTGCAAAAGTTGTTTTCAATTCCTCTAGCAGATAAGTCATGACTGCTTGGTTACGAGGCGAACTTATTCTGTGTGGAAAGAGAGAAGTGTGTCATTAAATACATTTAAAAGGAATATGTAAAACCCATAAACAGCATGGCCCACAAAGGCCAAATAAACATAGCAGAAAACAGCACTTACCCAGTTTGTGGATCATATTTATGTGGGTTGTTTTCCGAATTGTGAAGGCGCCTTACAGCTTCCTGTAACATTGAATGGCCACCCTAAGTGTCATAGGTTCATCTCTAACGTTTATAACAAACCAAACCGTTTGAAAATCGGTAGAAAATGGAGCAAGTTATGGTTATTTAAAAGTCCATGCACCATTAAAACACCGTGGTAAGATGGCCACCAAATGTGGTTTGGGCCAAACATCTAGCCTTTATTATACATATCTTTACTACTATATTGTCCACTAAAATAAAACTCAACTTACCGCAATGCCCACGTTGTGCGCCCTCTTTATCCTTTTATGTAATGGCTCTTCCCGCGGTCTTTGCTTGTCAAACTTTCGCTAAAGAGCACAGAGACGCTGGATAGCATCTTCTGTCATGATCCTGCCCTCGTGTCCTTGATTTTTCCTAGTCTTGAGGCAGGATCATGACAGACCCTTGTTTTGTGTACAAGCGCATGGCCTTGTCTTTGGGCCATGTGCTTGTGTTGTCTCGTTCCCTTGCCCCGCCCCCCTTGTTAACCTAGTCGTGTCTTGATTGTCCCATCTGTGCCACCTGTCGTGTCTTGATTGTTTCCCCTATTTAGGTCTCCAAGTGTGCTCTGTCTTGCGTCGGTTCATTGTCATTGTGATTGTATCTCAACTGTGTTCTGCAATTGTGATTGTGTGTGAGATTGTGCTGTACCCGCTGAAGTCCTAGTATTACCGTGAGTGTTTATAGTTAGTATTTAGAGTCCTTGTTTATCTTGTCAGTCCAGTCCTGTTTTAGTTATTTAGTCTTTACCTTGCTCCGTGTTTTCCCCCTCGTGGGTTTTGTTTTCCCCTTTTTGTAATAAACCCTTTGTTTGAGAATCCCTGTCTGCACCTGAGTTCCTCCCTTGCCTAAACCTGACAGAATGAACCGACCACCAAGGAACTCAGCAGACAGGAGGCAATGCTGGATGGCATCAGCCAGCCAGCGAGATTGTTTTGAGGGCTCTCGCCTTGTGGTGTTCCGGGGGACCAGGGGAGGTCGTTCTGGAGTGAGCGGGCGAGAGGAGGAGCCCCAGAGGTCCCCACCTACCCAGCTGCCGGCGATCCCGGAGGGTCGTGTCCTGGCCGTGGCAACCCTGGGGGGTCAGGCAAGCCCCTCCCAGAGTCCTGAGGTGCCCTCCTCAGCCAGCAGTCTCCCCATGAAACGAGGGAGACGGTTTTCATGGGAGTCGGCTTCAGAGTCTTCGGCGTCCGAGTCTGCCCTGTCCGAGACCAAACTCCCCCAACCCGCCTCTGACCCAGCTGTAGCCTCTGCACCGCGCCCGAGGAGGAAGAGGAAGAAGAAGGGGCCTGCCGGTCCTGTGACCCTGTCTCCTCTCGAGCCAGCAGCGGTGAGCGTGCCCGTGCCAGCAGCGGTGAGCGCTGGCGTGCCCGTGCCAGCAGCGGAGAGCGCTGGCGTGCCCGTGCCAGCAGCGGTGAGCGCTGGCGTGCCCGTGCCAGCAGCGGAGAGAGCTGGCGTGCCCGAGCCAGCAGCGGTGGGCGTGCCCGAGCCAGCAGCGGTGAGCGTGCCCGAGCCAGCAACAGTGAGCGTGCCCGAGCCGGCAAAGAAGAGAGCTGCAGTCGTGAGAGCGGAGGAGAGAGCCGCGGCCGACTCTGCAGCAAAGACTCTTGTACAGTCGGTCTCATCCCATAAGGAGCTGCCTATTATCCTAGCTGCTAAAGCTTTTTCTGATTATTTGTCCCGTCTTGTCCAAATTTTAGAAGTCCCCGTCAGTCCTGTTTTGTCCCCTGACCCTGTCCCCAGAAGTCCTAAGTGTCCAGCCGTTGATGTGGCCCCGTGTCCCGTTGATGTGGCCCCGTGTCCCGTTGATGTCTCCCCGTGTCCCGTTGATGTCGCCCCGTGTCCTGTTGTTCCCCCGTGTCCAGTAGATGTTGTCCCCTCGTGTCCAGTAGATGTCGTCTCCCCGCGTCCCGTAAGTCTTGCCCCGCGTCCCGTAAGTGTTGCCCCGCGTCTCTTGTCTGCTCCCGTCATGTCCCCGGTCAGTTGTCCCGAGACCCCTCCCCGCCCCTCACCACCCAGACCTGCCCGTACCCCCCGTCGTCAGCCTTTGTCCTGTCCTCCTAAGATTCCTACCCCTCCCACCCGCCCTGGTCTGTCCCCCATGAACTTTGTGGTCCCGCCCCCTCCCCTTCCCTGTTTGTTTTTTTAGTTATGTCACCCTAACCCTGCCATTGTGTTTTCATGTTTGCCTTTGTTATAATTAGTCATGTCTTGTTGGTTTGTGTCTGTGTCCCAGTCTGTCATGTCAGTCATGTCCCGTGTTTGATGTTCCCTTGAGGAGCGTCTGGAAGCCGCTCCTTAAGGGAGGGGTTCTGTCATGATCCTGCCCTCGTGTCCTTGATTTTTCCTAGTCTTGAGGCAGGATCATGACAGACCCTTGTTTTGTGTACAAGCGCATGGCCTTGTCTTTGGGCCATGTGCTTGTGTTGTCTCGTTCCCTTGCCCCGCCCCCCTTGTTAACCTAGTCGTGTCTTGATTGTCCCATCTGTGCCACCTGTCGTGTCTTGATTGTTTCCCCTATTTAGGTCTCCAAGTGTGCTCTGTCTTGCGTCGGTTCATTGTCATTGTGATTGTACCTCAACTGTGTTCTGCAATTGTGATTGTGTGTGCGATTGTGCTGTACCCGCTGAAGTCCTTGTATTACCGTGAGTGTTTATAGTTAGTATTTAGAGTCCTTGTTTATCTTGTCAGTCCAGTCCTGTTTTAGTTATTTAGTCTTTACCTTGCTCCGTGTTTTCCCCCTCGTGGGTTTTGTTTTCCCCTTTTTGTAATAAACCCTTTGTTTGAGAATCCCTGTCTGCACCTGAGTTCCTCCCTTGCCTAAACCTGACAATCTTCGAGAAGAACAGTGTTTGCAGCTTGCTTCTCCATCAAACCCTCAAGCTGACGAGACAAAGCGTTCTGACCGGAGATCAGCTGTTTCATTAAATAATTTATGCTCAGTGGACTTGCTGCTGGTTGCAAAGCCCTATTACTCACGGGAGTAGTAAAACTCAGGTTTCTTTTACACGCCATCACAAACAATAGTCTGTTTCACCAAGTCGCAATTCGCAAAAAATGACTAAACGCAATGCCGACAATTTCAATTGTGTTCGCGCGAATGATACTGTAATGTCATTGGTTGCATTCCCTTACGTCACCGAGGCACACAGACTGATACTGCTGCAGCATTTCTCCCTACATCAACTGTGCAGTTAAGTCACACTAAAGCCCCTTTCACACTGCCATTCCGGCAAATACAGGGGTAAAGTGTTCCTGCAATTGTTCCCTGGTCGCTAGATTTGGCCCTTTCACACTGTCAGTGATGACCCGGTATATGTGCGTGCTTTCACACACAACCCTTGAAGATCCCGTAACGGCACGTGACATCAGCGTGTGACGTGTAATGTACGAGTCGACAACGCAAGGCACGTTATACTTTCACTGAAGCAAGCAAACGATCTCTGCGTCAGCGCGGGAAGTGAAGAACTAACTGATCTCTGTTTCATTACAGTTTGCACATATGTTTTCGTCGCGAATGTTGATCTTCCTTCAAAACAGCCGGTAAAAGAGTCACGCGAAAACGTGCATCATCATTTAGATACGGAATTAGATCTGGCTTTTGTTCACACAGCGCTCGTCCCGGGTTGAACCCCGCAATGTTACTAGGTCCCCGTCCCGGGTTCAATTCGGTAATCAATTCCGGGACGTGGTTGCTTTCACACAGAAGGCGACCCGGCAATGTTCCGGAAATATTGCGGGTCCGACGTGCAGTGTGAAAGGGGCTTAAAGAGAAGGTCTCGGTTGTAATTCCTCTATGCACTGTGGTAGAAATTTAGAAATTTGTTTTGTCATTGTTAATGTCTATTTCATTTTTGTCATTAATGGTAGGCCTAAATGTCAAACTTTACAATAAACCTTTTTCTTGATATACTAAAACAATGTTTGTTGTATTCCTCTTGACTAATGTAACCCATGAAGAGTCAGACATATAAAGTAATTTTTACACATTAAAAAGGTAATCATGTCTATTGACTTTGTTTATTTGAGAACATTTTTGCAACAGTCAAAATAACAAATTCAATTATATTACTAACAAGGGTGTTTAGGGGATAAGGTGTGTTGCGGAAAGTCGCTTGGCTGTGTCGCTTGATATGATCTACCATAAGTTATTTTGATATAGCATAAGTTATTTTGTCCCTGGACCACATAACCAGTCATAGGGGTACATTTTTTTTTTTTTTTTTTAGTTTTACTTCATAAATATTTCGCAAAAATTGAGAAAATCCCCAGTTGTCCAAATGAAGTCCTTAGCAACAAATATTAGGCTACTGATGATAAATATATTTTTGATAAATGTAGTGTTCTTCACACAAACACCAATAAATATATTTACATTACTATTATTTTTATGGAACTTTTTTAATATCCTAATATTTTTTAACAAAAGGAAAATCAATTATTTTGATCCATTTAATGTATTGTTGGCTATTGCTAATGCTAAAAATATAACCTACATGTGCTACTTATGAGTTTACTTATGTTTTGTGTGGTCAAATGTGACACAGATATATTATAAAAGACCAACTTTGACCTTCGGCCCTACAGTAGCTGACAGGTATCTGCAGATATTGTTACCCGAGTTTGTCAGTCTGTATCACCCAACATGTTTTGCATTCACATGTGAAAGACTTTTAGATTATGGACCTGTCTATTGATTTTCTTTGTTTCTATTTTAAAAGGTTTAATGAAATGTTAGGGTAGAATCATAATTACAATAGAAACCGTTAACTTCATATCATGAGACATCAGCAAAAACAAGCAGCTTTAAATTTCACTGACTTATGAATATGGTACTGAATTTATCAACATCCTAACTAGCAAAATGTGTTACATGATGTTTTGCGAAACAAAATGTCTCATTTGAACTGCTTCTTTTATACAATGAATGCAGCATTAAGAGATACGTGCACAACATACTGACATAGGGCAGTTGGAGACATGTTTTCAAAGTGTTGGAAATATATATTCTGAAATAACATTTGTTGCATTCCTCTAGACTACATTAACATGAAAAGTCAGACATAATTTTCTCATATTAAAAGGGTAATTGTGTCCATTGAATTTCAGTTAATTTGAATGATGCTAAGTTTCTTAAATAGACTAATTAAATTATATTAATAATAAACGTATTTAGCAAACACAGCTTTTATGTTCCACAATACTGTATGTGCTGTCTTTACGAGACATTGTTACCCCTGGGGGTCATTAACATATAAAAAGCCCTTCACACCTCACACCCACCCCTCCTCACAACCAGCTGTAAGGATTCCTGGAAACTTCCACCAGTTCCTATTGAGAATGAGAAGTTGTCGTCATAGCACAAAGCCCTCCCTCGATATCACAGTCTCCGCCATGTTGGAAGGATATTGGCGGCGAAACAGGATTTTTACATGTGTTGTTAAGAGGAGGTTCTGGCAATTCTGCACTGTTTTACCATGCCTGGAAGTTACTGCTGCGTTAAAAACTGCTGCAGTACATCACACGATACATATGGAAAACATAGGAACAATGGAATACAGTTTTCTTAGGTTACACCAAGCGCAAAACAGTGGTATTTGGAGAAGCTCTCAAGCGGCACAGAGACCTGGACCATTTACCTCCATGCACACATATGGACATTGGGAATTATATATTTTTTTGGTTTAAGTTACTACACAATGCAGGAGTTTAAAAGCCACAAGTCTTTGGAAAGTTACGAGGCTTTCTGCTGTGGCTGGGTCCATCTAAAGCAGGTGAAGAAAACAGTGTTATACTGGCCAAAGTAAGTTTATTCACATGCGTTTTAGCGTATTGTAATTACATTTCATTTAGAATGCACTTCTTGACCAAAATGACAAAGTAATTAACTGCGACTGAACACTAGATTGTAATGAGATGTTCAATGTATACGAACGTTTCCAACATGTTTTGATGTAGGCTAAAGCTGTGTATGTTTAGTTATAATTTGATTTTAACCCAATGACACATACTGTACCAGGTTTTTTTTGTTGGGGGCTGCAAAGTGGACAAACCAGTTCTGGGTTAGCTAGGGTAGTTAAATGTGTGATTGCGAGATGTAAATGTCCGGGTTAGATTAAAGCCATTAACAGCGTGAATGTAAACAATATAATTCCCAATGTCCATATGTGTGCACTGAGGAAAGGTCCCCTTTCTTTCGCCTTATGTTTTTGCATTGCTTTACTTTCTTCCTTTTCTTTCGCGTATTTGTATATCTGTCTCGATCTGTTCCGCCGACAAAATAAATGCGCAAAAATTAAAGATCTCTGAAATGTTTAGTAGCGCCTCTGTGAAGTTCTGAAGGCAATGCCCCTGGCAACAGATAGCGTATCCTGCCATCAGGGCCGATCGCCTCAGACTCCTCCCAAATCAACCCAAATCGGCACGTGACTCCTCAATCTCAATATACATCCACATACATAAGGTTTCTGGATGTTTCACAAGTTTACTTCTGTGTATTACCTTTCCAAGCACTCTGCCTCATTTATCTGGCAAACCTACAGTTTAGCAGAGATTTCCCATCCCGTATTTGTGCAGATACAGCTCTTTCCATGCAGTGTGTGTTGTGATTTGTAAGCTGGGCCAGTGTGCGTTGTGATTGGTTAGCTGGGTCAGTGTGTGTTGTGATTGGTTAGCTGGGTCAGTGTGTGTTGTGATTGGTTAGCTGGGTCAGTGTGTGCAGTGATTGGTTATCTCACCCAGTGTGTGCTGTGATTGGTTAGCTGGGTCAGTGTGTGCTGTGATTGGTTAGCTGGGTCAGTGTGTGTTGTGATTGGTTAGCTGGGTCAGAGTGTGCTGTGATTGGTTAGCTGGGTCAGTGTATGTTGTGATTGGTTATCTCAGCCAGTGTGTGTTGTGATTGGTTAGTTGGGCCAGTGTGTGTTGTGATTGGTTAGCTGGGTCAGTGTGTGTTGTGATTGGTTAGCTGGGTCAGAGTGTGCTGTGATTGGTTAGCTGGGTCAGTGTGTGTTGTGATTGCTCAAACTATGAGAAGATATCAACTACAGCAGCAGCTCCTGTACAAGGTTCTTGATCACTGTTACACATCAGTTTATTTGTCACTTCTGTGATGTGAAGCTCAAGTATGCAGTGATGTTGATGCTGTGATGTTAAATATATATATATATATATATATATATATATATATATTCATTATGTTTGAAATTAACTAACATGGAGAAACTGAAGTCTGTAAGACTTTTGGATCATTATTCGGAACTACAACACATCTTTACATTTTCCACATTTATTACATTTCATTTACCGTTTCACAGATTGAGATTCTTACATATATTCTTGTTGTGTCTATGATCGCAACATAATGTATCGCAACCCATGTATTGTCATACAGTACAGTCAAAACGCCACTTTTACCGCTGCACGTACCACCACTGTGGCATGTGTAAAATGCATTTGGAGCAAATAGATGTCAGTTCTGCCTCCTGATGTGTTTCATTGGATGGCTTCAGTCAGGGAAAAGTCAGTCAGTCGCTGCCCACAAAGCAAAGAGACTGTCCTGTCCAACTAAAGACCACCAACGACAGGGCACACTACCCCAGCACCGTAACCCAATACAGCTGGACAGGTGTCCGATGGAGAGAGGACTCCCTCACTCACACTATGGCCAATGTCAAACACATGTTCAGCCAACATGAGAAAGTGACTGTTACACAAATGGAGTTAGGTGGACACCACCACCGCTTCAAACAGTTTCCGGGGGCTTTGCTCAGAGCCGCTGCTGCTGCCAGAACTCTGTTTAACATTGGTATGTCCAGTGTCGATGAAGCAAACCAGACCGTGAACTCCATGAAACTGCTGTTTACTGTCTTCCAGAATGACTTTGCCCAGACTTAATGACAGACATGCTGTGGGAGGTTAGCTCCTCCAATGACAGCCTAACCACGGGTAAAACCCCACCATACATGATGCCCTTAAGCCTTGTGCTAACTGTGCTGGCTTATGCCATCACCACGCCAGCTGACTTGCTACAAATACACCTGGCCAACTCTCTGGATAACGCCATCCTACTGCACGTCAACCCCAAACATAGGGAAATGGATGTGCTCCTGAACCAACCGATCAGCGAGTCAAGCCAAATCTACAGACTTAAAGACATTGTCAATGTCAGGTTGTGGAACAGCAACACCCACACCAAGACACACATTCCAGATGTGGTGGCCTACCACGACAGCAACACACATCTGTACCTGGCCCCAAACCTGCACATGTGTACTTTGACCAAAGACATTCATTATCTCTGTCTTAACAAATCCTTCCTCAGAGACAACGCTGAAGGAATCTGTAGGCTGCAACCCCTGGTCAGCGACACACGCTGCCCTGCCCTGCCGAAGCCAAGTCTCTTACACAAGTCACAGAAATGCAAGCAGAGATTGTAGGTGATAGATGGCTTGTCAACACTCCTGTGCGTTAAGCTACACTGACCTACAACCAGCATGACACTGCCACCCGTGTCAACCTGCTTGACCAGAGCATGTGGATTCAAGTACCGAAAGGTACCAACACAATGACATTTCTCCCGTCGACACAGCCCTCCAAGAACTGTCTCGACAGCCCATTCTGAACCAGTTACCTGCGGTCCGAGCCCGGACTGCTGCAGACACTGCATGGTGCATCTCCACTGTCATCGGTCACACCCTGACCCTAGCCAAGTCAAAGACCACAACGAACCTCATCAAACTAAATCCTCAGCTCCAGGAACCACCTGCCATCATGATCCACCTGCTACACGACCATCATGATTCATCTGCCCATCGTGATGATTGCCGTCCAATGATGTCCACACAGGATGTTCCTCCACACTCTCTAACATATTCTGCACTCAAAGACCAGAACGTGAGTAAACAAGGACCTTCGTCTTCAACATCTTCCTTCATAATTCACCATTTGGGTGTCGGCAACCTCCTATGGGGGGGGGGGGGGGGCATTTATTACAAATTTGAGAGAGTCCAGAGATTCCCACGAGAGCAGCCTCAAAGGAGAAACGAAACACCCACATTCCTAAACACACACACAAACTTATTTTTACACTCTACTGTAGATAAGTCCTTAATAAGATGTATTTTGATGTTTTTGCTGGGTTAACCAGTTATGCGATGGTTATGATTTTCTGATTTATAACTTGGAAATGTTTCTCCTAATTAATGTTCTCAAGTAGAGTCATGATTCTGTAACCCTACCCCTGACCAGATCATAAAACTTTATGACCCAACTGGGAAACAGAACAGGAAAGCCAGCTCACTGGAATTCTTGGTAGAAAAGCAAATAGTACCCGTTTATTTAAAATGTATTGTAAATATATTGACTGTGTTGCCTTTTTGGATTTAGATGTCTTTCATATGGAGTATCTGCAATTTTATTGTGTGTTAATCAAACTTTAAATGTGTGTAAATCTGCATATGAATGTAACTTCATGTTTCAATCATTTATATATGCCATTTTTGGTATCTGTTTAACCATCATGCTTTGACGGATTCACTTAGGCATAGGATATTACAGTAAAATGTATTAATCTGGAGTTACGAACTTGCTAGAATATAACTGCTGAATTCTGATAAGCCATAACTCACGTGAGTAGGTGTTTCCCCAGAGACAAAGGAACGTTTTTCCACTTCAGATCGCGGACCTTCATTGGTTGTTCATGCAAACAGAGGTGTGAACCAGTCAAGACATAAGAACTGAAACAAGGAAGTTCCTCCGGCTCTTGGTCCTCTTCTCTTGTTCTCTTGTTCGACTCTTCTATCGTCTCTGATCTCAGCATGGTGGCTGAGAGAACAGCCCGTTTTCATGGCTCCTTCGGGAGCTTCCATCTCCGTTTTCTGTTTATTCGCCTCTCCCCAAAAGGGAGATGAACTCTGAATCATTTCTGTAGTAACTTCACGTTCGTCGGACCTCTGAAACAGCAGCCCAGGAAGACACGCAAGAACACGCCCAACTACAAAGAACCATGCACGCATGCACGCTGGTCTGGCGAGTCACAAAGAGACCTCATGCAAGTATTTATTTTCTATGGAGATTTAAATGCTGCTCAAAAGTTGTCGATCTGATTCCTTGTTGTCTTTCAAAAGGTTACTGACTGTGAGTTTACCACACTGTGAGATCATTCTGTGATCGCGACCGTGTCTCTCTCATTCTCTCTCGCTCACACACTCTCTCTCTCTCATTTGGATTCCGATATGTTTTGTATCTGTTGTTTACTGTCTGTATTGTTGTACGCATATTTACTCTGTGTGATTTGTAGTTTGATGTAGTATTAGTTCAATTATAAAAAAAACAATATATATTCATGATTGCTTCTGCCTAAAATTGCTCACATCATGTGTCAAAGAAATGTTTGATCTTAAGCTACAAAGCTCGTTACTATTCAGTAACCGAAATTTTATAAAGACAGGGGAATGGTTTCATGGCCAGAACCTATTTTTCCTGGAAGTATAAGAAGTGATAACTTTATTGAAAGTTGATAAGTTAATCTTACGGCCGTTTGCTGGACAAACCACTGTTTGATTTGCATTAATTCACAGAAGATATCACTATAATTGATATGAAGAATGGAATATTGACATATGAGTAAATTACAGTGCCTTGTAATGAGTTATTGATATATACAATTGACCTATTGATTTTTCATCTTTAATAATTTTAATGTAACTGTCATATGAGATATATATATTAATCATATTCCTGATTAATTATTTAAATTCCCTATATATCATATGAGTTAATTTTAATGTACAACCCAGTGCGGCTACATTTGCATCAGAGCATTAAAAGTGGTAGCCTATTTTAGGGGGCTAGGCTACAATGGATTAATATGCAAAATTTTAATATGAATTATTTATAAATATATGTATATATATACACAAATAATTATTTTAATTTAATATCCTTTAATTAAACAACATGCATTTTAGTTATCCGTTACCTGCCCTTTATTTTGACAGATAACTTCTTGGGAAAAAGACATTTGTCTGTACACGGATTAAGAAATTGTTGCATGTTTAGTAAAACGCGAAGCACTGTACAATTTCGTTCCCTTTATTTAACAAGAAGCGAATAAATTAAACCGGCACGATTTAGCTGTAAGGGATCACTCTGGAAGCTGATGAGTAACAGATGAAGATGTTTATTTTTAAAGACGCAAGCAGAGGAGCAGGTAGTGAGGAGTGATAAGGAGTATTGATCCATGCAGGTAAGGCTGTGACTTCTTGGATGGACGGTGAACCACACACATGCACTACGGGGAACTGATTCCTTCGGAGAGAATCTCTGGAGAGAGTAGAAGAGGAGTTAGTCCTAATAGTAAGCATACAGGAATGATATTGTCGCGAACGTGACCGGACAAAGACTGGGTGCGTGTGTGTGGCTTTTGTAGTGCAGCGCTGATGAGTGGGTGATGAGGAACAGGTGGAGGTGATCTAATACTCACGTGAGGGTGTGCGCTGTGATTGTGTGGAGATGGAACCTGCCGTGTTTGTAACAGTACCCCTCTCTCCACGGCCTGCCGACGTGGTGGGCATCCTCTTCCCCTGGGAGCTGGTCGATTGGGATGAATGGAAGGTATCCAGTAAGGTGGGATCCAAGATGTCATTGCGTGGGACCCAAGAACGTTCCTCTGGACCTTATCCTTCCCAGTCCACTAGATATTCCAGCTGCCCACCACGCCGCCGGGAGTCCAGGATGTCCTTGACTGTATAGGCTGCGCCGTCGTCTAGGAGGAGAGGAGGGGGGGCTTCCGTTTCGCCAAGTTCTGTGGAGGGAGAAACAGAAGGATGGTGAGGTTTAAGGAGTGACACATGGAATGTGGGGTGAATCCGGTACTCAGGAGGGAGCTGGAGTTTATATGTGACCGGATTTATTTGCTGGGTGATGGTGAACGGGCCAATGAATCTGGGACTGAGCTTGCAGCAGGGTAGACACAGGCGGATGTCCCTGGTGGACAGCCAGACCTTCTGCCGGGTTGGTAGTGGGGAGCCTCGGACCGGCGAAGGTCGACTGTCGTCCTGCGTCTGCGAAGTGCCCGCTGTAGCTGGTGATGAGCCGCGTCCCAGACCCTCTCACTCTCCCGGAACCAGTAGTCGACGGCAGGGACATCCAAGGGCTCTCCTGACCAGGGGAACAGAGGTGGTTGGTAGCCGAGTATGCACTGGAAGGGGGTGAGTCCGGTGGTGGGTTGACGGAGTTTTGTGCGTACTTGGCCCACCACAGGAATTTGTTCCAGGAGTTCTGGTGGCTGTGGCAGAAGGTACGGAGGAAGCGTCCAATCTCCTGGACCTTCCTCTCCGTCTGCCCGTTTGACTGGGGGTGATAGCCGGAGGACAGGCTGATGGCCACACCTAGGAGGGAATGGAATGCTCTCCACACCCGGGAGATGAACTGGGGGCCTCGATCCGACACGATATCTTCTGGGATGCCGAAGTACCTGAAGACATGGTTGAACATAAATTCTGGCATTTCCATGGCAGTAGGTAGGCCCTTTAGAGGAAGAAGACTACAGGATTTAGTCTGTTATGAAATCCACCCCTAGGTGTGACCACGGGCGATTTGGAATGGGTAGAGGAAGGAGTTTGCCAGATGGTAGGTGGCGAGGACTCTTGGACATGGTGCAGCTGGTACATCCACTCATGTACCTTCTGACATCCGAGGCCATGTTGGGCCACCAGAAGCGTTCCCGTAGCAACGAGAGGGTTTCATTGACCCCCGGGTGACCAGTGCTAAGTGATGTATGCGTGTAGTGGATGAGTGGAGTGCGCCATGTCCTGGGGATGTAAAGGTGTCGTGGTGGGCAACCCAGCGGGGTGTTATTAGGAGGTTCGGCTGGAGGAAGAGTCTCAGCTGACCAGGTGATTGGAGCGACAATAATATCGTCCGGGAGGATGGGTTCTGGATTTTCCGATCTCTCTTCGGGAGCGTAACATCTGGACAGAGCATCGGCCTTCACATTCTTTACCCCTGGGCGGTAAGAGATGGTAAACTGGAAGCGGGTGAAGAATAAAGCCCAGCAGGCCTGTCTGGGGTTGAGTCTCTTGGCTGCTCGAAGGTATTCAAGGTTCTTGTGGTCAGTGAGAACTTGAAATGGGTGTTTGGCTCCTTCTAGCCAATGTCTCCATTGGGCTTCTGGCTGAGAAGGTTGGTAAGAGGGCTGGTGATGGTACTGAAATTGTGTATGAATCGTCTATAGAAATTGGCAAAGCCAAGGAATCGTTGCAGCTCCTTGATAGTGGTAGGAATGGGCCAGTCCCTGACTGCGCTCACCTTCCCCTCGTCCATCCGGATGCCACTGCAGTCGATGGTGTATCCAAGGAACTGCACTGAGGGCTGATGGAAGGAACACTTTTCGGCTTTGAGATAGAGCTGGTAGTCCCTCAGGCATTGCAGGACCTCCGCAACGTGGCACTGATGTTCTGCCAGACTCCGGGAGTAGATCAGGATATCGTCAATGTATATTAGAATGGACTTGAGGAGGAAATCCCAGAGCAATGAAGTCCTGGAATACAGAGGGGGCGTTAACAAGCCCATACGGCATGACGCATTACTCATAGTGGCCAGTAGGGATGATGAAGGCGGTCTTCCACTCGTCCCCCTCACGTATCCGGATGAGATTATACGCGCTGCGGAGGTCCAACTTGGTGAACACAGTTGCACCACAGAGATTTTCCAGGGCCGCAGGGACCAGGAGAAGTGGGTACCAGAATTTAAGAGTGATTTTATTTAGTGCTCTGTAATCAATGCATGGTCTCAAACCTCCATCCTTTTTAGCCACAAAGAAGAAGCTGGAAGCAGCAGGGGAGGTAGATGGACGACTGTACCCTTGTGCCAGCGCCACCTTGATGTAGTCCTCCATGGCCTTCTCCTCGGGAACGGATAGGGGGTATATCCTTCCCTTTGGCACTGGTTCACCCGGCAGCAGATCGATAGCACAGTCCCACGGCCGGTGTTGAGGCAGCTCGGAGGCCCGCTTAGGGCAGAAGACCTTGCTGAAGGGGGCATAGCACTGAGGAATGGTGATGGATTGGTTCTCAACAGGGCTCTCGATAGAGGTGGAGTAGAGTGATAGTGATTCAGGGGGGTGTTCTACTGGAATAGGACAACCGGAGATGCATGATTGAAAACAGGCTTTGCCCCACTTCAGGATCTCGCCCGTCTTCCAGGAAATAACGGGGTTATGCTGCTCCAACCATGGGCGCCCTAGAATGAGGTAAGCGGTGGATTCCTCCAGAACCAGCAGATGGATCTCCTCATGGTGCAGAAGTCCAGTTTGGAGGGAGATGGGACCCACACAATGACGTATGTATTTCTTGCTCAACGGCCTGCTGGTGATTGTGTGGACCTGATAAGCGGACAGCGTGGCCGTAGTAGTGAGCTTGAGCTGACGGCAGAGGGCGCCGGAGATGAAGTTGCCGGCGGACCCAGAATCGAGGAGGGCGGAAACTGGAAGAAATACATCAGCGGCAGTAAGTGTCACAACAGTGGTGAGTGGTCAAATTTGGTATCTTGAAAGGAGAATGGCACTCACCATGGAGGACGGATGGGGCACACTGCTATGTTGTGCCCCGGAGCTGCACAGTAAAGGCACAGATTCTGGGCCAGCCGTCTTTGACACTCCGCCATTGTGAGGCGGTAGGAGTCAACCATCATCGGCCCGCTGGCTGACGTTCTCTGCTCGGCAGAGTGGAGTGGAGGAATGTGCCTGGGCCTGGTGCTCTTCTAAGCATGACTGCATACGAGTGGATGCAAGATGCAACCGCACTCGGGGTTCCAGTCCTTGACGGTAGGTTGTTAGCAAAGCCTGTTCGTTCCATCCACTGGAGGCCGCCAAAGTCCTGAACTGCAAGGCATATTCATTGACAGACATTTTCCCTCGTTTTAAATTGTACAGCTTCTCACAAATAGAAGAATCCCAGCCAGGTCTGCCGAAAACCTCAAGGAAATGGTCGATGAAGTTAGAATAAGACTGGATAACTGGGTTATTTCGAGTCCAGAGTGAATCTGCCCACAGTAGTGCTTTGCCTTGCAATTGGGAAATGATAAAGGCTACCTTCGAGCGGTCCATTTGATACGAGTGCGGTTGCACCTCCAGGACCAGTGAACACTGAAGGAGGAATCCGCTGCATTCCTCCGCCGAGCCAGAGTAGGGCGCCGGCCTGGCCATGGGACTGGCGTGCACGGTAGGTGAGAAAGTGATGACAGTGTCGGCGGAAGTGCTCGCTGGTGGAGGAGATGCTGGGGCTGCCATGAGTGTTCGACAGAGTGCATAAACCAGGTCTTGAAAGGGGTCCGTGAGGCTCATGCTTGTGCCTGTCGGTGCTGGTTCGGTCATCTGTTACGGATCACTCAGGAAGCTGAGGAGGAACAGATGAAGATGTTTATTTTTAAAGACACAAGCAGAGGAGCAGGTAGTGAGGAGTGATAAGGAGTATGGATCCGTGCAGGTAAGGCTGTGACTTCTTGTAGGGAAGATGAACCACACACACGCACTTCGGGGGAACTGGGTCCTTCGGAGAGAATCTCTGGAGAGAGTAGAAGAGGAGTTAGTCCTAATAGTAAGCATAAAGGAATTATCTTGTTGCGAACATGGGTGCCACAATCCAGACCCTGGTGTTTCTCTTCTGTCTGCCAGTGGTACATCATACAGATGGTCTCCAGAGTGTTTGATATGTGCCTCGTTCCACTGTCACTGTATTGTCCTCTGAGTCGCTGAGGAGCTGCTGGCCATTAACCAAGAGATTGACCTCCTGAAGACCCCAGAATACATGGAGGCAGCACTAGGCTCAAACTGATGTTTTCCTGATGTTTATCCTAAACTATGCTGTAAATGGTTGTAAAAAGTACTTTCAATTATATTGCAATTTGTTTTAATGTGTAAAAAATATTTATAGGATGAGAAAATAAACAAAAGAATGTTTTGTGAACAAATGTATAAGCTGCATTAAACAAAACAACGTACATAAGTACTTCTTTTATTTACATGTGAATATGCAAAACAAAAATACAAAAGGTACAGAAAAGTACATATTTACAAACAAATTACACACGCAAAAAATGAATAATGTATACAACTTGTACCACAAAAATAAACTACAGAAATTAGGTTGTTCATTGGCAATATGACAAAATATTTTTACCACTGTTTTCTCTTGGCTAATGAATAATATTTGTTAAGCATTCTCTCAAGAAGAGAAACCTTGTGCTCCTCTCTCTCTCTCTCTGGAGTTTGATGTCCTCCCTGAGCAGCTCCACTCATCCTCACACCTGTCCCAGGACACTTAGCAAATAAACCATGCCTGTTAACAGCAACAGCAAAATGAATTTTAGCTAAAAATTGTCTATTGACTTTGTATTAAGTCTTTCAACAGCAGGCTCACTTTCTCAAGAATAGTACTAAAATGAGAAAATGGAAACACTTATGAAAAACTTAAATTTGGTTAAAACATTTGTAGACATATCTTGCATGACAGCATGACTTGCATTGCCTTATATAGTGTGTTCCTGTAGCTCAACCGGTAGAGCACTGCGCTAGCAAGCAAGCGAGAGTAAGGTTGGGGGTTCGATTCCTCGGGAACACATGATATGTAAACATTGATAGCCTGAATGCACAAACATTGATAGCCTGAATGCACTGTAAGTCGCTTTGGATAAAAGCGTCTGATAAATGCATAAATTTAATTTTAATTTAAATATAGACTGTCTTATTGTTTGTGGGCTTTATGTAAAAAAAAAACAAAAAAAAAAAACATGGCTTTTAACAGTTTCGCTAGATATTTTGGTAAATGAAAACACAATACTTACATTTCAATGTGAAGTCCCACACAGAACTCTCACTTGCCTTGTTCTTTGAATATAGCACCATCGTCATCTGCGTGCAAGTGATTCTAATGTATGGCAGGGTGAGAAGGGTCCATAAGATGTACACTTCATTATCATGGGAAATGAAGGGCGCATTTGAAGTCGCTTTCGAAATTCGTCAGCCTTCATCGCGGCGGGGTGACGCATTCGAAGTGCGCATTCTGACTTTGGGACAGCTTACGTCGTGACACTGTGACGCAATTGCACTTCAGATGCACACTCCATGTTCCTTCCGGCACAGTATCGTGACAATCAGCAATAGACAGCATATAAATGAAAACTCCATAATGTTCCGGAGTAAAATGTTGATCCAGGAAGTGATGTCTGTGCAAGTTCTGGAGGTGTTGACGGAAGCAATTTACTGGTTTTATGCTTTGATAATAGTACTGAACATTGTCCAGATGTAGTTTTTCATAAAAATTTGATTTTCTCGCCGTTTTGCTCAAAACTATTAATGAAACCTAGCTATATTCAAGTGTTCGTCAAGATTGCTTCAAGCTAGAATAAAATGAAAAAAATAAATAAAAAAGTACAGAGCAAGCAGTCTGGGAAGTTGGTAAGGCACGCCAGATCGATAAAGTCCCGGGTGTGGTCTTCCAGCGAACGGTCAGACTGGTCCAGGCATAGGAGCTCGAAAGCTGGGATATTCATTTCGAGAGGGGGGGAAACAAAACAAACAAAAAGGAAAGAAGAACACAGCTAAACTCACTTTTCTGTCCACTACTCTGTCACACGTGTGCTGGTCTATAGAGTAACGTGCACAATGAAGAAAATATATATCAAAAGAGTTATTTTAATGTTTATGGAAGAATAAAGCACATCCAACAGAAATCATCAAACATGATATAACATTAATAGCAGACAAAGAGGAACTACACAGACAGGGTTTTTAAACACAAGGAAAGTAACCAGGGGAATGGAAACAGATGGGGATTAATCAATTAACAAAACAAGGAGCAGAACATGATCAAAATAGGGAAACACAAAAGGAACAGAAAGTCCACGATCATGACAGGGTGAGGGGTGTTTGGATAATGGGTAAGGGGCACTGGCCCAAAAACGTTATAAACCACTGCTTATAGTTGAAAGATTCATCTGATATATGATCAATCAATGTATTGGAGAACAATGTATTTGCTGCAGTCTCATCATTACCCAGTTATACATAGTGATTTAAAATGAATTTTATTATTTTCTGGTGTAGTTGCTGAGGCTAGTACTATTAAAGTAAAGAAATCAGCAAAGGAATGAATCGTATTCAATTCAGAGTATTTTAGTATTTTAGACAACTCTAGACAACTCACCTAGACAGCCTATTCATTAAAAAAAAAAAAAAAATTAACAAGTTACAGAAAGTCACTCCCTGTAGAAAAACCTGTCTGGGATTAAAAATTTAATAATCTTTTTGACGCGGTGGAGGAGGCCAGAGTTGGCATTCCGCGGCGTGTCCATGTGGGGTTGTTGGCGTCTGAGGCAGGCTTGGGTTACCATCTTGGTCTGAATCTTATACTATTGCCACAGATGTTTTTTGTATTAATTGTAATTTATCATCCACCATCTTCAAATATTCGTTCTTATGAAAAACTTAAACAATTACTAAAACAGTGAGATTTTAACAAAGAAGTTACTTTTATAGGAGATTTTAATATTAATTGGGATTATAAAACAGAAAGAATCTCAAAAAGATAACTGATCACTTCGGTCTGATGCAAATGATTAATGCGCCTACAAGAATAACTAATTCAACAAGGACTCAAATTGATTTAATTTTTAGTAACAGAGCAGAGAGAATCTTAAAAACTTTTAATATGTTAACAGACCTTTCTGACCACAATTTGATTTTAGCGGCCAGAAAATGATCTAGTAAGAGATTAAGTAAATTCAGAAGGAAATACGATTCTTACGGCATTCCAAAACGCAAACTAGATGGCTTCAGAAGGGCAATCCATCACATTAAATGTGATGTTTTATTGACCGGTGTTCTGAAATATTCGGTTTCTGAGATTTTCGGTGACAGTAGGCGAGCATACATCAATATTCATGAGTTTCCTGTTTCGCGTTAAAGTGACTCTGAAAATATTAGTACGTTTTCACCGGATCACAAAAACTGTTCAACAAGGTAGTTTAATTACGTTTCAGCTTAGAATAAAGATAACCAAACGTAGAATATAATTGTTCGTTTGTGAACTAAATGTCATTAATTGTTTGCTGTTTTAAATGTTTACTCAACGATTATAGCCACTTATTTGCCAGAGGCAGCCCATCGTTAGAATACGCTACAAGTAAATGGACCAGCAGCTGTTAAATATTTAATAATATTACTGTTTTGCTATTAAAAGCATGCATTTTGATAAGTATGTCGTTTGAGGTTGTGTATCATATGGTGGCACAAACTTTTTTTCTCCTTAAAAAATGTGTCAAATGGAAGTGCATGACAGCCTACAGTTCATGTGGAGAAGCTGTTTGTTTGTAATTAATATATCTGTTACAAATCAGCAGAGTTTGATACTTGCACTTCTGCCTGTTATTTTTTTCCTATGTGTGTACTTTAGTGTAATAATTAAACAAATCATATGCAAAAAAAAAAAAAAAAAAATGAATAGCTTACTATTTCATACAAATGTTGTATTATTTAACCACTTTTAAACTTTTATTACATTTTGTTCCTGAAATCCACAGTTTTGAAATCAAGATAATCAAAGGTAATTAAACCAAGCACAGCCTAATAAAACAAGTTTCATGGATAAAGGGTTTTGTAAAAAAGATCATGTTGGTTTATATTCTACTAATATTAAAAACGTGGGTCACTCTTGAATGGTTTATTCTGCAGTGGATATAAACAATCTGGTCCCATTGATTTGGAAACATGTTTCTTCTCCCAACATTTAGACTGATTTATTTGAATTTGTTCATGGTGTTTAAATCTCTGTTTGCCATTTGTTGTTCATATAGGAATTTACTTTAATAATGTATTTAATCATTTACTTACAACAGAAACATGTGTTTACTTGTGTTGATCAGTACCCTTACGAAAAATAACCATGGTTGAGGCCTATCCCTAAACACATATACAAGTAAAACCTTGTGTAGCTTTCAGCAGTTTTTTTTAAACATATATTTTATATTCATACAGGTGTGTAGTAAATGTCATTTATGTAATGCCTTCATCACATCTGTAAATAAAACTTTTAACTCAGAGTCAACTCAAGTCTTTATTCAGCAAAAGCAATAAAATCGTAATTTTACAACAGGAGATTGAGTGAAAATGAGCATTTCACCCCCCCTTTAAACAATCCAGAGCAGAGGATATATTTGGTATGGATCTGGTAATGCTTAAAGAGCTTAGTCATTAGTTAATCCTATCACTAAAATTATCAATCTTTCAGTTTCTCATGGCATATTCCCTTCTGCTTGGAAGTCATCTGTTATTGTGCCCATATTCAAAAGTGGTGATCCTCACTCTGCTAGTAATTTTAGACCTATTAGTATTTTACCTGTAGTCTCAAAGGTTGCAGAGAAATTGATGGCTGCGCAAATCACTAATCATTTGAATAATAGTTCTTGTGCTTTACATCCAATGCATCCAAAGTTTGGCTTCAGAGCAAATTATTCAACTGAGATGGCAAATTGTTACTTCACTGAAAAAGTAAACTCTCTTTTAGATAAAGGAGGGGTTGTTGGGGCTGTGTTTCTTGGCCTCAGGAAGGCCTCTAATGTCTAAATTATTAAGTTTTAATTTTTCTCCACATACTTTAGGATGGATCAAATCATATTTGTCAGGTCGCACACAGTATGTAAGTATACAGACTTATAAGTCAGCCCCCCTAAGTATATCCACTGTTGTTCCACAAGGATCTATTTTGGGTCCTCTACTTTTTACATTGTACATATATAATGATCTTCCATCCATCTGTCGTAATACTAACATTCAAATGCATGCAGATGACACTGTTATTTATATACACAGAATTAGTGTGTGACAAGTTGCAAATGAACTTACACGATCTCTGGTTTATATCACAACTTGGCTAGAAAAAAACATCTGTAACAGGGTCAGATTTAGGCCCAATCCCAATTCTATTTTATACCCCTTCCCCCACCCCTCCGCCTACCCCTTCCCCTTGTGTCAAGGGGTAGACGGAGTGTCAAGGGGTAGCGGAGAAAATATTCCCCTAAGGATTGGGACACCACTACCATGACGTCACATGCCATCATTCGTCATCTAGCTCTTTCAATACACATATATACTGGTGGTCATTAGAGCCTTTAATTATAGTTCTGTATTAATGAGCTGCTTACAGACACACACACACACACATATCGGAAATCGTGCTGCTCACGCATCCAGGAGAAAATAAACTTGTCAACACTGCCCCATGACTACAGTTTAAATACAGAATCGCTACATTATATTTTCCAGCAAAAAAGAGGATACAATCGCAGTTTTTAAGAAAACTCACTCTAAAAAAATAAACACACAGACGCGAATAAACGTAACTTCCATTTCTATCTCTCTCTCTCTTTCTTTCTCTCTAAACTGTTGTATATGTGCACGCGCAGAGTGACATTATTGGTTACTGTGTGTGTCACCGGAGGTGTGGTGTCTGTATTAATGTGTGTGTGCTCACCTGTTTGGGGGCGGGTGTTTGGATTATAGCTGCAGGTTGAGCATGTGGAGAAACTTTCTGTTGACTGTTGCCATCATTATCATCTTCTGTTACTGCACTGTCTGAGGTATCTTTGCACGGCTTATGAAATGCATCAATTCAAGTAAGTGTCGGTTCTTGTTAAGCCTGTGAAATAGAACAATAAAGACCCATTATGTGCAAGGGTTAAGCGTGATGCGTCTTCAGTTTAAACCCACACGTCGTAGCCTGCTGCGGCCTTGGATTAGTTTTTATATGCCACAATAATTTGTCAACAGAAAGTCTTGAAGCGCGGAAAAATTTAGTTGGGATAACACTGGATGTTTGAGATCGCTTTCAAAGTCGTAGCTTGTAAACGATAGACGCGAACGCTCATTGGATTCGCGTATCCTCAGTCGTGGTATAGCCGGGCCGTGATTCAAACCCACAACCCTAGGGTTAGGAGTCCACTCTCTAACCACTGGGCCCCGACTTCCCCCTCCTTGGCTGTGGGAGAGTAGACAGGTTAGTAATTTGATGGGGAAATCTAAAAATGAATGCATAGCCTACTGTGTTGCCAGCTTAGCAATTGGTTGCCTAATTTGACAATTCCTTTCCTACCCAGCCGGCATTTCAACGTTGATTCAACGTTGAAACAACGTCAGGTACCATGGTTGAATCAACGTTGAATAACCTTTCTATTTTGCAAATTGGATCAACGTTGAAATCACGACGTTGATTCACCGTTGAAATCGTGACGTTGATGTACGGTTGAAATCACGACGCTGATTCACCGTTGAAATCCCGACGTTGAATCAACGTTGAATAACCTTTCGATTTTGCAAATTGGATCAACGTTGAAATCACGACGTGGATTCACCGTTGAAATCGCGACGCTGTTTCACCGTCTTACCTGCATTATGGGTGAATTAGGGTCGTGCTGCAGCCCTGGGATGAAAGCTGAATGAGGTGTTGATTTTGAAAAGTTAATCAGCGTTGATAAAACGACGTTGTTTCCCCGTCGTACCTGGCACCGTGTATAAATACACCTAGATCCTAGTTTGCATTTAGATCAACATGGTACATGCAAGGCTAAAAATCTAATGACTGGCAGCAATGGCTTTACAAACAACTTTAATAAACTACCACATGCTCAGAATTGTCAAACAGCAGGTAAATTTTGGAAACATACTGTATAAAACAGATGAAAATAATCCCACACTTTATTATGCAGAGTATGCATGGAGGTAATGCTAAAAACATGTAGTAGAACAATCCAAATACCATAATATTTAAAGGTTTTTGTAAAATAATTTGGCACAAAAATGCATATTTTTTGCAGCACTTACAAGACAAACCCTTGTACCTTTATGACTGAAACCAGTGGATCTTTTATTTTGGTGGAAAACTACAGTTTCTGTCAAAAACATGTTTTAGTAATGTGTCTCATTTCAAGTTGTGTACATTTGTGCAGTGAAAATGTGTTGCACAGTACGAGCAGGGAACCTTCAACCAGTTGATTTCTAATGGGAACCCCCCCGGACTGTATCTTCTTTACCGTGGGGAATGCAGAATGAGATTTCTACTGCAGGGCACTCTAAAATGTTAGAAACAACAGCCTCGTGTATATAGTGTGGTTGTGCTTCGGGTGATCCTTGAAAGTGTCCCAGCGCTAGGTCCTTTCTGACGCCGTCCCCTCCACTCTCTCCCACTTGTGCACTTTCTGTACCGTCCTGTATAAACATTTACATTTAATCATTTAACAGACGCTTTTATCCAAAGCAACTTACAAATGAGAACAACAGAAGCAGTCAGGTGTACAAGCGAACAACAACAGGATACAAGTGCTATGTCAAGTCTCAGTTAGTCTAGCACAGAACGCATCGCCAGGTTTTTTTTTTTTATATGAAAGACAAGAAAAGAAGGAAAAGTGCTAGCATTAGCTGGTTAAGTTCTGGTGAAAAAGATGGGTCTTAAGATGTTTCTTGAAAATGAGTAAAGACTCAGCAGTTCGGATTGAGATTGGGAGGTCATTCCACCAGCTGGGCACAGTCCAGGAAAAGGTCAGAGAGAGTGATTTTGAACCTCTTTGGGATGGCACCACAAGGCGTCGTTCACTTGCAGAGCGCAAACTTCTGGAGGGCACATAAGATTTAACCAGTTTGTTTAGGTATATCCACAATGTTTCACAATAACTTTGATATTGTGAAATATATTTAACTAAAAACTGAATGCAAAATAAATCACACAATATTTTCACTTTACAGTTCAGTAACAGTGAGGTTGGAAACAAAGTGGACAACACTATTCATTAAACACTTATTTAATGTATTCAGATGAAAATGTACAATATTAACAAATTATTCACAAGCAGTGTTTTCAGAGGCCCCAGTTACACTGTTTTAATCAGAACACTAGCAATACAGTGTAGTAAAACAAATAAAATCTAATTCAGTACATTTTTAATAAACTAAGTACAATCAAAACCTATCACAAAAGGTCAAAGCATCTCTAGCAGAAGTGACAGTGCAGTGTAGCAGATGAACAATTTCTTACCAATGTTTCAAGAATAAACTGGATCCTCGATGACTCTACAAGGGGAAAGAAGAAATGGTTTACTGAAAAGTTCTTAAAAAGCAGGATTTCATATTATACCATTTCTTTAAACCACTGGTTCTCAAACTTTTTATACCAAGTACCACTTCAGAAAATATTTGTTATTAAATATTAAGTTCCACCATAATGACCAACATTACATTTCAGCAGTGTAGTAGGCCAAACTATTCAGCTACAGCTCTACAGTTAAAAAATGAGGCAGTTTTATTTCTAATAAGAATATTAATTGTTGACAGACACTTTACCATGGTAAATACAGTTTGAACATTAACACTACAACTGTGCTTACATACACAGGTAAATGAAAAAAAAAGTTTTAATTAAAATGTAATTTTAAATGTAATTATGTAACAAAAGTTACAAAACTGTACTGTACTTTAACTCTAACATACTTAAATGTGCAAAAAAAAAAAACCTTACTCAAAGATTAAGTTAAAATGTATTAACATTAATTAGTTTAATTTAGTGATTCACCTGCATATCAACTAGAGGGGGCCTGACCCTTTGAGAACCATGGCTTTAAACAATCCTTTTTTTTATTTATTCATTTTCATTAATTCATTAAAAATATATAATTTAAATACCGACATTTGCACTTATATGTTTCAGAAAACACTTTGAAACTATTATAAGAATACAAACATATATAACACACCTAATGCATGGGATTCATATCAGGAAAATATGGGAAAATCTCTAAACCATCTCTAAATCTCTCTTACCAGCAACACAGTAGGTGAGCATCTAACTTGATCAGCTGTGATAAAGCAATGCAAAAATAGACACACGGCTATTTATTTATCTGCCGGTTACATGTCCTTTAAGCTACCCATTTGTAAACTCTGGTAATACTTTACTATTTTCAAAAGATAATAAAGATAACGTTAGCGATTTTCTTACCTCATTTTGCCAGGATGTTTTCAGGACCTCGCAGAACACCTGACCCTTCTTGTGTTCACAGTTTTTGTTCTCCATTGACATGTCACGACTCAAATTCGCTCGAATAAAAAAAAATGTACACGCAAATATGAAATAATTCGGGACCGACCGAGCAGTCAGTTATAACGAGCAGCAGCTCACAGTTAGCCGCCTCACTCACAGAAAGACGACAATAACGGTCATATTTTTAAATGTAGAAAGGCGCGAACCGATTCATTGTCCAGTTTCCTGAATGACAGCCAGATTAACCAATCATGATAGAAGTAATAAAATAAAACTACCAATGGGAGTTGAAATGTATATAGTTTTATTGTTGTTAATGATGATAATATTTAACATATACCTTTAGATTTTAGAATAGGTATCATGACTAAAATATTTTAAAATGCTATTAAAAATAATAAATTAATTTAAATAATTTAATATAAATAATTTAAAAGCTTGTTAACCTTTTTCTACCATTTAGCATTAAACATTTTTAACTTTGTTTCATTAAAACAACTGACCTTATTTCAACCATATTTCAATGTTGAAAGTTGGTTATGTGCTGGAAGTTTTTCAACAGTTCATCTTTAAACGTTGAATCAACGTTGTTTCAACGTTGAAACCACAACTGACCTTATTTCAACCATATTTCAACATTGAAAGTTGGTCATGTGCTGGATGTTTTTCAACCATTCAGCTTTAAACGTTGAATCAACGTTGTTTCAACGTTGAAACCACAACTGACCTTATTTCAACCATATTTCAACATTGAAAGTTGGTCATGTGCTTGATGTTTTTCAACCATTCAGCTTTAAACGTTGAATCAACGTTGTTTCAACGTTGAAACCACAACTGACCTTATTTCAACCATATTTCACGTTGAAGGTCGGTCATGTGCCGGCTGGGTAATTTGACAAATTTTATTTGTCCTCTGTTTAAAAAATTTCCAATACTTTTGATAACAGTGGTCTCTGTTTTGTGATAGAAAGCCACTTTCTCCATTCCCAATATGCCATTACGCGAGATGTAAACAGTGTGGCGCGTCGATGTATTTTTGTAGTTGACATAATCAATGACGTCGACGCGTCGTTGCAGCACTAATTAGTGGTGGAAATTATGATTCTTTCTAGAGATTTGTTCATTTTCAGTTCGTTCACCAAAATGATTCGTTCAGATTCGTTCAGTGATAATTTCTTCGTTTTACACAAAATATGCAAGCAGATGGCAAAAAAGCGTGTATTCTGTGTTATGTCTTAAGTCAACGAACGTATTCACTTGTTACAAAAACTAATCTGGCTTTATTAAAATGTGTGTATAATCGCATTCAATATATAAAGTCTAATTGAGTTGTTCAGATGAACAAAGCACAAGGTTTCTTGCCTAATTAGCATTTTAATTGTTTGGTCAGACAGTTTGTATATTCTATATTCACATCCATAAATTGGGGATTCTTTTACTGTCTATGGATTAAACGTGGAGTTGCTAAATATCAAAACGAGCGTATGTGCACAGTACTGTACCTATAACTGCGCTTTGCATTTTCCGAGATTGACATGCTAAATGGCAGACTAACCCAGTTTACTCTAATTCATTTCGTTCACGAACAAGATAAGCTATGTGCCAGTTCATTTCATTCACGAACGACATGTATCCGTTCATTCAGTTCGTTTACGAATGACATGTGAGCCAGTTCAGTCATTTCATTGTCGAACGATAAGATCTCTAGATCTAGTTCAGACTCATATGAAACTCGTTCATTGAAGGGCGTATTCGTTACTACATTCAACAAATCACATACTCTGTCACATCTCATACTCGAAGGCTATTGGCTCGAGGTTGAGTAATTCTTTGACACTAATACTAATTTGTAGACCTAGTTGAGCCTGTGAACAACTTTAAGTGGAATAGCTTAAAATTCCCAAGTTTTAGTCATGCAATGCACGATGGGAACGTGATCGCCGTCACTTTGCCGCCATGTCTATGCTTTTTGCCGAGAAGACACCACTTTCTCGCCGCGGACAGTTAAGTTTCTGCTAAAACTCGCCAGAGATGGTAAGTAACTTTGATTTAACTAACGTTGCTGCTGAGGAGTTATTCAACTTAATGTTTCAGTGTTTGTGTGTTGATACAAGGGGTTTGCTGGTGAGTAGGACATTATCTTAATCTAGGTCGGCAGCCATTTTCACCTGCTAGTTAACGATAACGTTACGTTACAAGTTTTTTTTTCACTTGGTGCGCTGTTTGTGAGAAGTCCAAGTGAAGCAGTTTGACGTCGATGGACATTAACATTGTCATCCGTTAAGGTACTTAGCTAGCTAAGTAAGTCACTTTTATCACTGGAGGGGCTTTTTATGAGTAACTTTAGAGTAAGACGTTTTATTAAGTTCAACAGACATCACCTGTAACCACCTGTTTGATGGCTTAACGTTAGCTAGCCAAATTGCCTTTCTCGCTTAACGCGCTTGTGAACTTGGAAAACTGTCGTTTTAACCAGTTTTAACCAGTTCAACAGGACATTTTCCACCTGTAGCGACTTGGCGGGCGCCGCCCGGCTTTGAACTGCCTCTCTGGATGCGTGGCGCAAGCGTCTCAGCCGGCCTAAGAGGCGCCGCGGGCGAAAACCACGCACATTCATGGCGGCGGGGAAGGGAGGGCAACGTTACTTTTTTCTTACTGGAGGGGCTTTTGTTAGCAGTGTAAAGCTGTTGTTGTAACCAGTTCGACTGGACATTTTTCACCTGTAGCTTTAGCGTCTTGGTGACACAGCCCGATCCACGCTGAGCGAGGGACACGCACTCAGTGGGAAGAAGAGTGTTAGCGACCACATTGGATTGTTTTTTCCTAGTATTAACGTTAAATGTAAATGACTTTGACCGTTCATTGTATTATTGTCTTATGTATGACATATGTCTCGCATTAGTGATTATTTTACCTTCAAGCACTTAATAGAAAGTGAATTGCAACCGGATTATGACAGAGTATATTAGCAATAACTTTACACCCCTAATAATTACATTATATCTTTAATGTTAGCTACTTTGAAAATACAGGTATATTGTTGCATTAGACTACTGTAGCTTATATAAGTTCCCTTGTCTCTTATTTTCTTTGTTTTATTGTGTTGCAGGTCATAGGAAGAGATTCCTTTGAACCCAGTATCCTGATATTAGCAACAAACTGAATACCAACCTCTGAAAAATATGCTTTGGAAGTGTAAGTATTGCCCTCTTAACTGTGAAAAGAGAGCACAGCTATTTTAACATTATAGGCTAAAACATGGAAGTTATGCAAGAACACAGCCTTTTCCTTGTTTATATCAGGAATGTCCATGTACATTTAAATCACTCAATGCACTAAAAGTACATTTATCTCGCCTTCACACCAAAACTCCTGATCAGCAGCAACCAGATGCACCAGTTAAATTTTGCTGTCTGTCATGTGGGTTTGCCGAGTCTTGTTCTCAGACTGACTACTTTACTCACCTGCGTACTACACACTTAAAAGTAAACCATAAAGTCAGGTGCCCGTATAAAGACTGTAACTTTGAAACAAGTATATACTCCACTTTCAAAGCACACAAGAGTAAAGTACACCAGGACCAGAAATGGAAAAGTTTAAAGTCAGAAATCATTGGTTTGGATAATGTAAGCGATGACCTTGATGCTGCACAAGACCAAATGTCACATGCTGATGATATGGACGATTTAGAAGATGTCAGTGTAGAAGCTAGTGAGACTGATCTTCATGATTTAGAAAAACAGCTTGAGCACAACTTAGCATCTCTTCTGTTAAAGAAGAGATGCTAAGAAAAGACGCTTTCCTTTCTCTGTTCATCTCAATTTGTCTTTTCTTTCTTCTCTGCTCTTTTTCTTTTTCTTTCTGTCTTTTTCATTCTTACCATCTCATTTCCCTTCCTTAATCAAGGTCATCCTCCGGCTGGAATGGATGGAAGGACAGTCTCAAGTTCAAGATGGGGAAACTACAGAACCAAAATGTGCCAGATTGGACGAGTTGATGTCACTGTCAATGGTGGTAAACGTGGAAGGTACACTGCAAATGCCGACCCTTCTAACAAAGGGAAGAAAAAAAGCCAAGGAAAGGAGAATTAAATTTCCTACCTGAATATCCAGAGGGGAGGGATGACCACAGCCTGGAAGAAGCTCGCCAGGTTTTGGTCAATGAAATGAAGACAAAGCCAAATGGGTCCCTTGTTAAGAAAGAGACATTTGCGCTTCGGAGAAAAGAAGTTGTCCAAAACAAACCTGCCATCAGCCAGTTGTTACATCGATGGCTAGCTCTTTTCACAGAAAGCCAGGTATGTATTACTGCCGAGTGTTTAAAAAAGACGTATGTGTCACTGTAATGTTAAATACAATTTGTCCATAGATTCTTGTTTTTAGCTTTATATGCAATACATGTTTTGTTTCAGGTTTATTACGAGTTCTCCAGAGTGGTGGGGAAAAGTCTGCAAGAGAATTTCTTTGATGAACTTGACCGTTTCTCTCCAAGGCTGATAGACCTCTTTCGGAAGAAGAAAGGCCTTACCGGCCAGCTTTTGGCTGAGCTTTTACGTCAGACAAAGGTGGGTTTGACTACATTAGTCTACTACATCTTTCCTTTCTCTGTTCATCTCAATTTGTCTTTTCTTTCTTCTCTGCTCTTTATCTTTTTCTTTCTGTCTTTTTCATTCTTACCATCTCATTTCCCTTCCTTAATCATCTCCTTTTCTCTCTTCATTACCTAATTTTATTTTTTGTCCTCTCCATTTTCCTCTCCTTTTCTCATCTTGTATATAAACATTGTGATGAATTTCTGGAATTTATTTGATAAATACATGTGCAGTGTTTCCCACAGAATTAGATTATATTGGTGGTGTTTGGGGATTAAGGCACAACAAAAGGGTTAAATATATCATATTTAACCCTTTTGCTATGCCATTGCTACACTTTCTATGACTGCTCTACAGACTTCTTGTTGCAAATTTCACTCACACACACACATACACACGCCGATATGGAGGTGGACACACACACACAAACCTGGAGATGGAGGTGGACACACTCACACCAAAACACAACAACCTGGAGGTAGACACACACAAACTCACGCACACACACACACACACACTCAAACTTACTGACACGCTCACTCACACATTCAAAAAGACACACACACATTCAAAAAGACTCACAGACACACACACATGGGGCACCACAAATTAATGAATGTATGGGAAACCCTGATGTGAGTATCCTTAGCAAGATATGTTTTAACTCTTGTGTCCACTATTTTGCAGACCACTGAGCCAACAGACATCAGGTGCCTATGTCTTCGTGGACTGCCTGTCATCTTGGCAGATGATTCTTCTGCCTTCTTCAGGACATGCTCTGTAAGTTAATTTGTTTTTGTAAATTTTGCAGGTGCATGCTCCTTTTGTCTCCTTTTTAGCTGTTAATGAACACTGTCATTCATTTTCAAAATTATTTGAATAGCATCAGTGTCTCCATTAAGTCTATTTTATGGCCGAACAAAGATAGTTTACCCACTTTCAGTCGCAGTCCTATTGAAAAAGTTGAAAATTGCTCCCAATAACTAAAGTTCTATGAATGCTTTTACAATTGCCCAATTAGTTATTGAACTTTACGGTGACCAGTTGGAACTTGTGAAAATGTTTTTGGGTCTAAAACTCAAATGGGGAGTTCTGATTGCACTTTTTAGGTTCTGGTTGCTCCATTGAAAAAAAATTCAGCACGGCTGTGACTGAAAGTGAGTAAACTACATATTTTGGGCAAAGTGTTGCAACCTGTACAGATCTGAATATGGCATTTTATAAAAATGCAGTATCGTCCTTTTAATATAAATTACTTTCAGTGTGGTTTATGTTGTACAATGCTGTTCATTATGAACAGTCACAGGCTATTTTTGGTGCACAAAAACCATTGTCTAACTGGCATGTTTATGTTCTCTCCTTGTCAAAACGTTTCTTTCAATGATAGGCTGTGACTGACAAGGACTCGTACAGTGAAACTCCAGTGGGAATTCTCTGCCTTGGTCAAGAAAATACCCAGCTCAACTCATCCAGAGTAGGGATCATCTTTAAACATTCTAGTTTAGCACATGCAATGAATACAAAGGTTTAGTTACTTAAACTTAAAATAGTAAGTGGAGTTCGTGTGACAAGGCAATTGATATTACAAGAGATTGTAAGTGAAATCAACTTTGCATTCAGTATTTTGAACTTAAAATAATAATTCCACCCTTTCATGCATTTAAGTTAAATGCACTCAAGTTTTCATAAGCCATTACTTAAAGTTTTTAAGGCAACCCGTTTCCTCAAATTTTTTAAAGTAAATTCAACCTATCCGGGCTTACAGTGTAAGAAAGGTGGACTAGCTACTCCTTTATGGGGAAAGAGTGAGTTCAAATCATTGTTAGGAGAGCACATGGACTCAGTAGTGACAGAGTCAGTCAGATTGGACTTGATATAGAAATCTGGTATCGATCCAGAAAAAATATGGTCAACTGAAGAATGAAAAAAGGTACTTGGAGCATGTATCAGAAAGAAACACCTAAAAGGCATTATCTGTTGCCACCGAGAGTTTAGTTCAGCAATAGCAATACACTGAACTTTTTCATGTGCTAAGTTAAAAGAACAAAACAAACAGCTGCACACAGAGTTGTCACACCTGGTTGTCTGCACCACTGTGAGACTTTAAAGGGCATTCCTGTGTTGTGACTCTATCAATAGACATCATATAGGTAGACGTCCTATTGGCCATTGGCACTGAGATTTGCGGCCGACATTTTAATCTGGTCGTACTCATGGTTTTGTTGTGTAGCAGCAGTTAAGATGCCAGAGCACAGTGCAGCATTTTCCTATTCTAATCGTAATGCAATTCTAATGCAAGTAGGGCTCGGGGGATTACTTTTCACAAGTAAGATTTAACATTGATTGTATTTTGTCCTTAAATTCAGACAATTGAGAAAGAGCAAGAATCTTTGATAGTACTGTACTGAAATTGTAGCTAGCTAACGTTAGCTAGGCTATGTATCTCCCTTCCTAAACTCGTAACGTAACGTTTGATGCCTATTACCAACACAATCCAATCTGAAGTTAATACATAAATTGTTCCACCGGACATAATAGCTGTTGCGTTTGCACATGTTATATCAGGAAGCAAATTATACACGCATGATGGCAAAGCACAAATCAAGTTACCCCTCCCACTTCTGCTAGTATTACTGAGATATCATGTGCAAATTTGACATTAATATTACAGACATCTGTGTATAAATTACATTACTACTCCATCTACTCACCAAGATGGTGTTATTCCATCCATCTTCAGCTTCCCAGTTCACCTCAAAAGAGTAGGTGTATCCTCATAAGACTATTGGCATTCAAAAATATTCTTTAAATGTTTATAAATGTAAATTATCAATCACAGGGCAGTGTAAGATGCTTATCCCTTTAAATGTATTGTATTATGTACTATGCTTCTAAATTTTAGTTGGAAAAGGGCAGGACCTATGTCTACCTCCAGAAGAGCTGAAGACAGCCTGTCCGTGGCCTCTCAGGATTCCCAGGAAATGGCAACCTCAAGCCCAAAGCCTCAACCTAATGATGTGAATATTTCTACTTTAAACATCATATCATAATGTTCCCTGGACATATTAAAATCTCACTTGTTTGCTTCCACTCATATTAAACACACTCACAAATAAACCCATACAAACACAATTTGAAATGTCTTAAAAGCAACTTTCTTTTTTAAAGTTCAGCAATTATGGAAATATGTTTATTGATTGCATTGCACAATATCGATCTATCTGTTAAGAAGAAGAGTCGGAGTTGTTCGGATCCAATTGCAGTGCTTTATTTAAGAATGGTCAAACAGGCAGAATTCAGGTGTGTCAGGGATAACCAGAGTCGAAACCAGAAACAAGCAGAGATCGGGGCAGGCAGCAGAGAATCAGAGTAGGAGTACACAGTCCAAAGATCAAACACGGGAAAGACAAACACAGGCAGAAACGCTTGGAAATGTTAGACAGGCTAAACAAGACTTAAGAAACTGTTGGAGTGAGTATGCTGCATATTTGTGTGTGTATTAGCTGAAATGAGGTGCAGGTGTGAGTGCAGATGCAGGCGTTTGTGTGCATTTAGTACCAGGAATGAGGCAGGATGGGAAATGGAGTTCTTGAATGAGTCCTGAGTGGAGTGCCCTCTATTGAAGATCATGGGCACTCCAACTAATGACCGTGACACTATCTATCTATCTATCTATCTATCTATCTATCTATCTATCTCTCTCATATTTTATATAAACATACACATACACACACACACACACACACAGTGGGGAAAATAAGTATTTAGTCAGCCACCAATTGTGCAAGTTCTCCCATTTTAAAAGATTAGAGAGGCCTGTTATTTTCATCATAGGTAAACTTCAACTATTAAGAGACAAAATGTAAAAAAAAAATCCAGAAAAATCACATTGCAAGATTTTTATTATTAATGACAGCATATCAGCATGTTACACACAAATTCATCAGCTGTCATCTTCCTCTGGAAGCATATTACCTGTTGAAAGCATTTTTGTCATGTTTTTAGATACTTTTTAGGAGCACTTTTCACTCTTCTCAAGTGGACATATTAATTGGATAGTCCATAAAGCAGGTTTTGTTTGAAACTCAAGAGTTTAACGCCAGAAAAGGGAAACTCAGATTATTTGGTTCCAATAAAAGACCAATCTAAACTTCTCAGTAAATTACCATAGTAACTTACTATGTGAACCTAACTTGGTCAGTAGCAGGTTTTTGTCACGGAGTGATTTTGTAAGGGCGGAACTAAAAGTGACGGAGATTGGTTCCGCCCGGAACATAATCCTCAAACACCGGTTACTTCCGGGAACTCCGGGAAAGGAAATCAGGGTTTCATTGATCGCAGGTGGATAGATGAGCGGGGCGATCACGGATTGGGCAGTGTGAAGAGAAGGAGGAGTATAAAGAGGGCCTCAGAAACTGCAGAGGGGGAGTTTTTTTTTTTATTCTAGCCGATACGGCGAGTGAGTTGGAGTGTTTGGGTGAGTGCAGCGGAAAGAAGGCGGAGGATATTGTTGGCTGGGCGAAGACGGAGACAAGGGTTTGGCAGAAACGGAAACAGGGCTGAGTATGGTTGAAAACTGAAAGCTTTCGATCCGCATCTCTATCAGCAGTTGGTTGAAGCCTCAGAAAAGGAACGCCTGACGTCTATTTCCTCAAAGGTCTGTGAGTTACATCACTTCCTGTTTCCCTGTATGCCCAAGTGAAGTCCCAGTTACCGATGATGGACTTACCTTATGCCCAAAGCTAAAGCCAGCATATTGTGTTGTACACTCGCCTGTATGCCCAAGTGAAGTCCCAGTTACCTTTGATGTACTTACCTTATTCCCAAAGCTAAAGCCAGCATATTGTGTTGTACACTCGCCTGTATGCTCAAGTGAAGTCCCAGTTACCTTTGATGTACTTACCCTATGCCCAAAGCTAAAACCAGCATATTGTGTTGTACAACCGCCTGTATGCCCAAGTGAAGCCCCAGTTGTCTTTTCTACAGGCTTACCTGTGCCCCGAGTGAAGAGCCAGCGGCCCCTCTGTCCTTGCCGTGTCCAGTCCTGTTATACTTGTTATACGGCGGAACTGAGTCTGAAGTACGATTAGCCGAATGGAAAGCTCAGATTGAATATTTGGCCGGGATTCAAGGGTTGAGTGCGGCACAGCAGCTGCAATTTGTTCTTAATTATCTAGAGGGGGAAGCACGGCGGGAAGTCCAGGCTGCCCCAGAAGCCATCCGAGCCACCGCTCAAACCGTCTTCCAGTTCTTGACGGAACAATATGGCCATACCACCCCAGTAGCTGTCCTTAGAGCATAGTTTTTTAACTGTAAACAAGGCCCCTGACAACCCATCAGAGCTTTTGCACTGCGACTGCGAGAGCAGTTTACGAGGCTACAAGGACGTCAAGATCATGGTCTCGGGGACGGAGAGACCTTGTTGAGAGACCAATTTCTGCTGGGGTTGAGAGAAGGCCCAGTACGTCAGAGCCTCCGAGAGCAGTTCCGAAGAGACCCTGAGCTTACATTCGAGGACCTGAAGAAGGAGGCGGTGGCTCTGGAGATCGATCAGGCCGAAGTAAAAGACCCCCATGTGTGTGCGGCCATAAGTGGCACTGCAACGGATGTTCCAGAAGCAGCAGACTGGAAACAGGCCCTGAAGTTGGAACTCCTCAAAGATTTCCGTGAACAAATGACGGAGTTATCTAAGACCCTTTTGGAGGAACTGCGACTCGGCACTTCAAGGTTCAAGGCAAGAGGTAAGGCCTGCCTCCCGAGACCGTGTGTATTCAGATGGTGGCTGAGACCCAGGAAGGCGACCTATCTATAGAAGCTAACTCGAATGACAAGATGATTGGGCGTAGCCCTGTGGTGGAGGTCCAAGTGTGTGGCATCAAGGTACAATGTCTCGTTGACACTGGATCGCAAGTCCCCCTATTTTCTGAGAGTCTGTCACAAGAGCTGTTTGGGAAACAGAACGTGCAAGGAACAGAGGCCCCCTGGCTCACCCTGAAGGGAGCAAATGGGTTAGACATCCCCTATATTGGCTACAGACTAGCGGACTTGGAAATTCACGGAATTGTCGTGCCCCTGAAAGGAGTGATCATCGTCCAAGACCACTGCTTGGGAACTCATAGAGCCCTCCTAGGTATGAACGTCCTCTCGGAGTGTTGGGAGGAATTATTTCGGGCCAAGCCCATTCAGAAAATACCGCCTGCAGAACGACAACAATGGGAACGTGTTGTGGCTGATTGTCGCCAGATGACCAGGGTCTGGAGGGACCGGGAAGAGACTGGTCGAGTAGCTTGCCGCTATGCACTGTCCGTACCGGCCCTAAGTGAGGCCATAGTATGGGTAAGGTTCCCCCAACTAGATCACGGGCCTGAAGGCTGGGTACTGGTAGAGCCCCATTTCGATTGTCAGTATGTGGAAGTGAACATTGGGGTGTTCTTGGGACCTCCTCGAGGTGGAAACTAGGAAGGGGCGTGACTCACGACATCTGTGGTCCGCTCCGACCTGTGACATTTTCTTTGGTGAAACCAGAGTTTCTTTTGGTGTCCTCCACTTTTTTAAAGTGGAGTGTTGTTTAAATACCTCATTCATTCATTAATGCTGCAAAATGCTTATATTGATGACATTGTTGCATTATTTTAAGTACGAAAAAAAATCTTAAATCAAGATGCAGTTCCTATATAAAATATGATATGTAGTCTTGTTTCCTGGGGTAAATAAGTAAAATTATCTGCCAGATGGATAAGAAAAATAATCTAAATGCAAATGGAAACAGATTATTTTTCTCAGAAACCACTTTCCTTTTCATCATGCAGACACTGTAAATATGATAGATAATAAATTTTTACATGGGATCCTGTAGATGAAGAGGCTGCATTAATTAATTTGAAGTTAAATTTACAGCGGAAGTGAATTCTATTTAATTTTGCATATATATTTAAGCTGTACCACTTTAAAATGACATTCATTTGTTAACATCTTGCTGCAAACTCTTGAAGTAATATGATAATTAGAATTTCCTTTAGGATTTCCAGTGTGGTTGGATGCATTGATGACACACATATTCTCACCATCGCACCTTCCTAAAATGAAATGGATTACTGAACGGAAGGATGCCAGATGGAAGGGTAGTGCAAGATATATGCCATAACTACCATCACAGCTGTTAAATAAATACAAATTATTCATATTTATAGTGGTTATCTTTATTTCCTAAAAATACAAAACCAATACTTATTCTTGTTTACAATGGCGGATGCAGCGACTCTTAGCTCTCCTGGGTTTCCACAGTCTAGCCAGATGCTCCGCTGCGCGTCACTAATACACGCCTTTACATGCCTCTCAGGAACAAAGTCATGCAACCTCATCGTTTCACTAACAAAGAGAAGTTATCAGAAAACTAAGAAATAAGTCACTGGAACTAGCGCGATCCCAAAACGAACATGATAAAAGTGGCCGTTTGTTTGCATGCTTTGTTAAATATTTTAATTCAAAAGCATCAATGTTTTACTATAGAATAAGTGATACATTGGTCATAATGATTTAATTTATCAAGACTCAAAATTAATCACACAGAAATAAATGTATTTCTATTTTATTTATTTTTAACGCTTATGAAAATAGCCTGCTTATTCAGTCTTTCTGTTTATTTGTAGCAGTAGCCTATATGTCACATTAAGAATAAAAGATAATATCTCTATTTCAAGCTAATCTCTCGACGAGACTTGTGACAGATAATATATGTTAATAAACAAATTCACGATTGTGATAGAGACTAAAAAGCTGACATCTGATTTCTTCAAGCGGTCATATTTACCATGTTAACGTTATTGTAGCGTGTACAGACTTTTACGTTGTTTATAAATATTTCTGCCTTGTTTATTGATTATAATCCATATCGGATCAAGTTATTTCAAACACTCGCTGCTGAGTAAGAGTGATTTTTGAACTCAACTTATTTTAAAAATGCTTTAATGCTGGTGTTGAAGCTTTTAACTTTCTGATCTGAAATGATCCGCGGTGCTGACGCTCTCCAGACGCTGAGAAACTCTGCCTTTGTACAGAACCCCTCCTCTAGCCCCAGCTGGCCTGCTGTGGCCCAAGGTTTTCGTCGGGCCAAAAAACCCTGGTGCCCCAGTGAGGCACAATCAAGCCCCGGAAGTGACAGTGGAAACACACTAGCATCCCCGGTTTAAGCTCGACAGTGGAAATGCGGCTAATGCATACATTGCCTAAGAACCTCAATGAGTACGGATTTTAGTCCAAGCTAAATGTTACAATTGATTTTCAGTGGACACACAACATACCGGAGGACATAGCAAGAGCACCAGGGACAACTCCACCTGGCGCCGTTGTCCTGTGGCTGCTTTCGCATCAACCAAGTGGATACTGCACACTGGTTTCAGGAGAGACCCCCTACATCAGGGGTAGCCAACCCTGCTCCTGTCGATCGACTGTCCTGCAAAGTTTAACTCCAACCCTAATCAAACACACCTGCCTTTAATTTTTAAGTGAGTCTGAAGACCTTAATTAGTTGCTTCAGGTATGTTTTGATTAGGGTTGGAGCTGAACTTTGCAGGACAGTCGATCGCCAGGAGCAGGGTTGGTTACGCCTGCCCTACATGATTGGAAAGTGTTTTGGGTGTACAACAATATACAATAAAGCACTATATAAATGCATCATTCATTCATATGAATGATAAAAGGAGTAGAAAACATTGCTCACTTCCATTATCTCTCAAGAGTCAAAAACATCATCAAGGACACATCCCATCCAGGACACCACCCGTTTAATCTTCTGCCCTCAGGCAGGTGGGACAGATCCTTAAGAGCAAAATCAACTCACTTACAGAACAGTTTCTTTCCAGTTGCTATCAGTACTTTAAAATCATAAATGCACAAATGCCAAGTACTATTACAACCACGTTATTCTTTTAACTACAGTCACTTATTTCATTTAAATGTTTTCTGTCTATACTGTTGCTATACAACATGCATTATACAATATTGTACAATATGCAGTATGTCAATCTGCAATACCACTGTCCGTACCCTTTATTTATCAGAACTTGCACTAAATAATGTCAGTTGAAATGGTGCAGTAATACATGTACAATAATACACATATGTCAATTGTGCAATACTATATCTAGTCACTAAATCTCTACAGAACTCACTCCATTTAAATTGTAATTTTTTATAAACAGACTGTGCATATCAATGTAATGGCCAACATGCAATACTATAAATGGTCACTTTTTTACTCAGATTGCTCAATGTGAATATATCAAAACCTGGTAAATTTTAATATTGGTATTGTGACCATCTCCTTTTCATCTGTCAGTGGTGCTGGTGCAGGTTCTGCCCCCCTTTTAGGAGTCTCTGCATTCTTGCTGTTAGCTGAATAGAAGTAAAATGTTTATTTCTTTGCCCTAATTAATTACAGCGGTTGAATGATATAGATGGTGCAGCAAATAATAAGGGACACTTTTTTTCAACAAAATGTATGTTAGATGAGTTTGTAGTAGATAGTTTGTAGTCCCCGTCAATTGCATGCATCTGCTTCACAAGAGTAATGCATTCTCCATCTCAGTCTTATGGCATGCAGTGGGCGGACATTCCATTCCAAATGCAGACAATTTACACATCTTTCTCTCACTGTCAAAGTGGCCATATTTGAAAAAATATCACTGGATAACATAGCTGTCGGTCATTTAATGTTTCCATTCTAACATTTACATTTTTCCTTTCTTTTTTCTAAAGTCTAAAATCCAAAAATAAATTCTTTATAAAAGTTAAGACTCTACCATACCCCCCAAAGAGGCTCATTCAAACACACCCCCACATCTCTACATCACTATGCCAAATAAAGTCACCTTTATTTATATAGCGCTTTAAACAAAATACATTGCGTCAAAGCAACTGAACAACATTCATTAGGAAAACAGTGTGTCAATAATGTAAAATGACATTTTATGGCAGGTCATCATTGAATGCAGTGATGTCATCTCTGTTCAGTTTAAATAGTGTCTGTGCATTTATTTGCAATCAAGTCAACGATATCGCTGTAAATGAAGTGTGCCCAACTAAGCAAGCCAGAGGCGACAGCGGCAAGGAACCGAAACTCCATCGATGACAGAATGGAGAAAAAAAACCTTGGGAGAAACCAGGCTCGGGCGACTGCAGTGACCCTCTGATCTGGATACAGACTGGATCTGGTGGCTACGGTGACCTCGGAACAAGAGAGAAACAGACAAATATTAGCGTAGATGCCATTCTTCTAATGATGAAGCAAGTACATATAGTGTTATGGGAAGTGTTTCCGGTTCCGGTTTACCTAATTAATGCAGCCTAAAAATCCTTTAACGGATTTGGATATTAAAAGGATATTAGTATGTTATGTGTAAACCAGATTAAAGAGATGGGTCTTTAATCTAGATTTAAACTGCAAGAGTGTGTCTGACTCCCGAACAATGTTAGGTAAATTAGTTTAGGCACCAAATATGCTGCTCAGAGCTTCTGTAGTATACACTAAGGACATAGAGCGCCCTCTCACGGCTGTAGACGGTAATGTTTTCACTTGGTTCTTGGTTCTAAATAAATGCGACTTATAGTCCGGTGTGACTTATATATATTTTTGTCCTCATCATGACGTATTTTTGGACTGATGCGACTTATACTGAGGTGCGACTTATAGTCCGAAAAATATGGTAGACCGTCCCCTTGGAATTATAAGGTTCTATTTGACATTTTTGTCAAAATTGAGTTATTCCCATATTGTTATTCAGTGACTACATATTTACATAATATGATAGATTTTTTATGTTGTATACATTATTGGATTTTTATTTAAAAAACAATAAGGTTCTATCTACACAGTCGAATGGAATGCAAAAACTTTTTCAATATCTCAAAACTACTTGGAATGCAGATAGAACCTTATAATTCCAAGGGGGCGAGATATATTACTATATGAAAATATTTGTGTAATGACGTCCAAATGCTTAAGCAAAGAAACAAGGCGTGGTTTCACTAACCGCAGTTAGTGTCGAAGCAGTCAGGGAGATGTTTTGTGTTTCCATCTGTAAGTAGATGAATTTAGGAATCTTTCAGATTACTTACGATAGAACAGCAAAGCATTTTATGGATGAACGTTTCATGAACCTAAATGAATGGCAACTTACTCTGATGAACACAATTTCTCCTCACAGTGGCTGCGAGTCCTGCGTCATCTTCTTTTATGACAGGTGTCAGTGTTAAGGCACAATACTGCCACCTGGGAGCTCAAACAGGTAGTGAAGCTGGAGTATTTACATGTGGTGTGGTGTCATCATGAGAGAACTGTTATTTTTTAAATATTGTGATTATCGCTATTACCGGTATATCATCACAAACAAAATTAACACATATCGATAATTGTTCCTTTGAATATCACGGTTATCGCCCATACCAATTGTGGCAGGCGGGGCGTGGTTTAGCGAAGTCTGCAGCGGGAGAGAGAATCAGGAGAATAGCGGTAAGTGAGTGGTTTGGGCAAAAATTATCATCACCTGTTTCTTGTTCTAGTAATTGGCGTGGAGAGAGTATAAAATGCCAGGAGAGACGGAAGCAAGCAAGAGACAGACGGACTGCTGTCGTGAGCCGGAAACAGAAATCGGAAAGAGTGAAACGGAAGTAGTGTTGAAGTGTCAGAATAAGAGTCACTGTTTGGGTGTTTGTACTTTTTAGTTCTTTTTGTTTATAATAAATCTGTCAGCAGTCCAGCCGACCCCTTTGTCCTCTTCCTTCCATCCCACGAACTTTGCTACACTGGTGCTGAAACCCGGGAGGAAGTAGGACCGTCGCCGCCACCATGCAAAGTCCGGCCGCCACGCCGCTTGCGGACATCATCGCCTCCCTCGCGGTCTTTCACCGCGAACAACACCAGGCCCTGCTGGACCTGAGGACTGATCAGGAGAGGCGTTTCCAGGCCATTGTCCAGGCCCAGCAGGAGGACCGGGAGAGGTTCCGGAGCTGGATTGATCGGGAGGTTCGCGCCGAGGCCACCCGCCGCGCCCATGCATCTACCGCTGCACAAGATGGGGCCTCAGGACGATCCGGAGGCCTTCCTGGAGCTATTCGAGAAGTCGGCAGAGGCCTGTGGGTGGCCCCGAGAGCAGTGGCCGGTGCGCCTCATTCCCCTGCTCTCCGGAGAGGCCCAGGTGGCCGCCCAACAACTTCCGGTGGCGAACCTACTGGTCTTTGACGACCTAAAGAGGGCCGTCATCCAGCGGGTTGGCCGGTCGCCCGAACAACACCGCCAGCGGTTCCGGTCCCTGGACTTGGGCGAAGCCGGTCGACCCTTCTCGATGGCCCAACAGCTCCGGGACTCCTGCCGCAAGTGGCTACTAGCCGAGGGAAGCGACGTGGAGCATCTCGTCGACCTGGTGGTGCTGGAGCAGTTCATCGCTCGGCTTCCCAAAAAGATGGAGGACCACATGGTGGCGTGCCCAGGGGTCGGCGCACCCCCACCTACTAACTCTCTCTCTTCTTCTCTCTCTCCTTCTCTCTCTCCCCCCTCTCTTTCTCGCCCCCTGTTCCTCTCCCTAGGTCCCATCCACCCGGCCCTCCTCGTCGCATCTGACCAAGGCCATTTCACGAGTCCCAGGGCCCCGCCCAGGGGGGGACCCGGGGCATTTCGTGGACAGGTGTCCAGCGATGGAGGTGGGGACGATGATCCGGGTCCCGGACGTCCCACAGGTCACCCCCGGTCAGGCTGGCGAGTACCAAATACCATCAAGTGCTATCAAGGGGGGTACATATCCGGCCTTGGTGGATTCAGGATGTAACTAAACCTCAATCCATCAAAGCCTGATTCAACCGGGGGCATTGGATACAAGCCGGGCGGTTAATGTGCAGTGCGTACACGGGGATGTGGTGGAGTATCCGGTTGTCCCAATTAGCATTAAATTCCGGGGACACAAAGCATAGTGTAGAGGTGGCGGTTAGTCCCCACCTCCGGCATCAGATAATTTTGGGAACGAATTGGCCAGTTTTTACGGTGTTATTGGGGTCGTTATGTGCGGATGCCTCTTGGGGAAATAAGGCACAGAAGGAGACCACCCGGGTACAGGTCGGACAAACTGAGCCAGGGCCGCGGGGGTCTGCTTCAGGGGAAACGAACGAAATCTGACGATGACTTTTCTCTGGAGCAGTCTCAAGATGAGTCACTAAAACATGCGTTTCAACAGGTCCGCGCCATCGATGGCCAGTCTCTCCAACCTGCCCTCCCGCTCTCCTATCCGTATTTTGCCATTTTAAAAGACCCAGTTGTTAATTCCAAAGGGCCGCAGGGAATTTTTTTTTCAGGCTGCTCATTCTAATCCTATGACGGGCCATTTGTCACAGGCCACAACACTAAATCGCCTCATGGCCCATTTCTTTTGGCCTGGCTTTCATGACAACGTGCGTAGGTGGTGCGCGTCTTGTCCGGAAAGTCAGTTGGTAAACCCACCGACCGCCCCCAAAGTACCTTTGCGCCCTCTTCCCTTAATGCAGGTCCCCTTCGAGAGAATTGGTATGGACCTCATCGGGCCATTAGAATGATCGGCACGAGGACATCGCTTTGCATTAGTCATAGTTGATTATGCAACGCAATATCCTGAAGCGGTGGCCCTCCGCAACATTTCCGCTAAAAGTGTTGCGGATGCCCTGTTTCGTCTTATCTCCCGGGTGGGGGACCCAAAAGAAATCCTCACCGATCAGGGCACGGCGTTTATGTCACGTACACTACGCGAACTGTACGGATTGTTGGCCATTAAATCGATTCGAACTAGCGTCTATCACCCACAAACCGATGGCCTTGTCGAACGATTTAATCGCACACTTAAATCCATGATATGTAAGTTCGTTCACGAAGATGCCAAAAATTGGGATAGGTGGCTAGAGCCCTTGTTATTCGCTGTGCGAGAGGTCCCGCAAGCCTCCACGGGGTATTCCCCCTTCGAGCTTCTCTATGGACACCAGCCCCGGGGAGTGCTCGACGTACTGAGAGAAACTTGGGAGGATGGACCATCTCAGGGCAAAAACGAAATTCAGTATGTGCTGGACTTGAGAACAAAACTCCACACATTGGGGCGGCTATCAATGGAGAATTTGTTACAAGCCCAGGACCGCCAGCTGTATAACAGGGGAACTAGGTTACGCAAATTTGCACCGGGAGAGAAAGTACTTGTATTACTCCCAACGTCAAGCTCCAAATTAATGGCTAAGTGGCAGGGACCGTTTGAGCTCGCACGACAGGTCTGAGATCTCAATTAGGAGGTAATACGGTCCGATAGGAACGGGTCCGGTCAGATCTACCACATCAATCTCCTTAAAAAATGGAATGAGGCGGAATCAGTGATGTTGGCAATGGTGATTGCGGAGAGGATGATCTCGGGCCAGAGGCGAATATCAAACCACAATCCCTCGCCCTGGCTCCAGGTGGAGATCACCTCTCGCCGTCCCAACTCACTGATTTAACGAAATTGCAGGCAGAGTTTGCCGACGTCTTCTCGTCCCTACCGGGCCGTACTAACCTGATTCAGCACCATATCGATACCGGGCCAGGCGTGGTAGTTCGTAGCCGGCCGTATCGTTTACCTGAGCACAAGAAAAAAGTAGTTCAGGCTGAATTAGGCACTATGCTTGACATGGGGGTAATAGAAGAATCTAATAGTAACTGGGCGAGCCCGATCGTTTTAGTTCCGAAAACGGACGGCTCAGTCCGATTCTGTGTAGATTACCGTAAGTTGAATGCTGTGTCGAAATGCTTCTGAATCAGCTACTGTAAGTATGTTTTGTCATTAGTTTAAGTATTTGCTATTGACTGTTCAACTGTGTCGCACTGTGTGTGTGTGTGTGTGAGAGAGAGAGAGAGAGAGAGTCAAACAGTTGAGTCAGCTGTCTTATCCGTCTATGGCTTGTGTACTGCAAACACATATGAGCTTCAACACTGTGTCTGTCACCCCACTCTGGTCCTCTTTCGGGCTTGAACTGATCGTAAAACTAAAGACATTATTAACTGTCTTTACATTTATTTTGAAAGAGGAAGCTTGCCATTATGGAAAGGGGCGGTGTGCAATCACATTGCACTTGCTCAGTTGCAAAGCAGACTGGGCTTGTTGGATGGAGCAGACTGGGCTTGTTGGAAGGAGGGACTTTGTAGAAAATTAGGCGTTTGAAAGAGGCGGGGCATAGAGTACCTACAATAATGTACAGTATTTTAAAAATAATGTTTTTTGAACGTTAAATCATGTCAACATAGTCTGTAAGTCAAAGATACAAAGATGAAAGATTAAAATATACATTATCCAAAGGTTTTTATAATAAAGTTAATCTTCAAAACTAGCAAATTCAACTGTGAGATTCAGATCAACACAAATATGTAGTTACTCCTCAAAGAACAATTTCACAATTGTCTTTGACGTATTTAATTTTGTTTCATGTTATAAATTATATAATTGTGTTTCTTTTGAGCTTCCTGCGAGTTTTATAAGTCTAACTATCAGGGCCCATATTCATAAAGATTCTTAATGCAAAAAGTAGCTCCTAGTGACTAAATTCTAAGAAAATTCTTAGAAATGTGGACGTTTACTCTTAAAATTAAAGAAAAAATCATAGTAAAGAAAAAAGTAATTCAGAAAGCATCTTAAGGTCAAACTTGTTAGGAGCACGGACGAGGACTTTTAAGAGTTTCTTTAGCAGAGGATAAAATGGTAGAAAGACGAAGAGGCAGAAGAAATGTGTTGCAGACAATGGATGACAGTGAGTTAATAAGAAGCTGTAGATTAGATCGTGCAGGGATCATGTTTGTGACTGATCTCATTAGAGACGTGCTAACATCTCCAACACAGCGCAGAAATGCCATAGCGCCAGAAATTAAAGTAATCACTGCATTACGATATTTGGCAACTGGGAAAATGCAACAATGCAATAGTGATGATTTGGTCACAACCTTCTGTAAGCAGAGTGATCACACAAACAATTACAACACTTTCAGAACATCTTTATGTGTCGCAGTTCATTTCGTTTCCACTGGACATTCCCACCTTGCAGGCTCAAAAAACTGCATTTATGAATATAGCAAGCTTATATGTGTGCACAAGCAAGGGGAATGAACGTTAATAGTTTGTGCTATACGCTCCCATGTCTGCTTCTTGTCCCGTGCTGTGACACCCGGCCCGAATATTCCTTTAAGAATGGCCCTGTGTTCATCCACTAACTGGGCTAACAGTAAACACTGTTTGGCTTTCTCGCATTCTTGTTTTGATTCCATGTTTGATACATTTAAACCAACATTCAAACCACCACTTAAATAGGACAGCAATCACTGTAATTGGACAGAGTGGAACAATTTTTATCATTCTAAGCCAATCTAATACCTTATAGGAAATTAAAAGCATGGTAAATAAAAAAAAAAAAAGGATTTATATACACACATATAGTGTGTGTGTGTGTGTGTGTGTGTGTGTGTGTGTGTGTGTGTGTGTGTTTGTGTGAGAGAGAGAGAGTCAACGGTCAAATAGGAAAAATGACTCATGTAAATTCAAAGTGAGAATTAGAATTAAAAGAACTTTTTTTCCCTTCTTGGACAACCAACCAATCACAGTCTTCAAAAGATTGTGTCATACATAGCAACGGGGTCAACCCCACCTCCTCACTAAGATGAAAGTTTTTGTCTTTACCTTACTCAAGAGTCGCTCTCAGATCGTTCCCTAATTGCTCTTAAGCTAAGACTCCTACGTAAAAGTTTTTAAGCTAAATTAAGAGTTTTCTGAGAGGATTCTTAGAATCTTTATTAATACGGGCCCAGGGCTTTACATTAACTTTTTTGCTCACTAGCCAATGTAGCCAAGTTACAAGCCACACAGCAATTTTACTAGCCACATTTTTGTTGTTGTGAAATTACCTGATAAAAGTTGACTATCGCGTGCTAATATTTACTTGAACTAGATTTACAACCCTTTTAAAACCACTGTAAAAACCCAAATCAAGACTAGATAAATGTATGACAATACAGTGTCATTATCATTAGCTCTGGTTGTGTGTAAAGCTCCTTTTAAAAGGGGGGGGGGGGGGGGGGGGGGGGGTGAAATGCTATTTCATGCATACTGAGTTTTTTTACACTGTTAAAGAGTTGGATTCCCATGCTAAACATGGACAAAGTTTCAAAAAAGCACTGAGAGGCTGAGCACACTGATCAGAGCGAGAGCGTCGCAAAATGTCACAAAAGGAGTGTGTTTTTGGTTGCCAGGGCAAGACAACCCTGCACAGATTACCAAAAGAGAAACAGCATTAAGGGACCTTGTTTAACAAACAAGGCCCAGTTTGACGACAGATTCGCACATAGTTTATTTCTTAAGGATGATGCAATCCAAACGAAAAAAAAAAAAAAAGACGGGAAAGTGGAACTTAGTCATTTTCCAAAACCGCTAAGCAAAAATATACAGTTTCAATACATACCACACAGAGATGTCGTTGCTGATGCTGCTCTTGTTAAATTTCAGCCTCTGTATCTGATTCTGGATCATAAATATACGCCGAATCTGACTGTTAGCCATGGTTTGTTTTGGTTGGTTTTGTCCTCACGTAATGTCACAGCTTCCAAACGCTATCAATGCAAAAGCCTACTGGCGCTCGTGATTCTTTAGCTCCGCCCACACGTCACACCTACAGACGCTCGTGTTTTTCCGGGAAAAATCGGTACAGACTATCTTTCTCTTATGAATATAATAAAACTATAGACTTTTTGGGGTTATGAAGGATGCAGTACTACTCTATAGGTACTCAAGATTAACAGGATATTGAGTGAAAACGAGCATTTCACCCCCCCCCCCCCCCCTTTAAATAAAACCATGCATCAAGATAAAGACATAAAAAGTAGCCTCTAATTGCATAATAAAAGTGATGCATGGAAGATTAATGAAAAATATTAAAAAAAATAAACTAACCTAGCATCATAAACACGGTCTGTTTAAATATCAGAATCAGACTCAGAATTACTTTATTGAACCACACTGAGAAATTCTTTTACAAGTTGCAATGGAAAGTAGGTCAGTCTCAAAACCTCATGAAAAATCCATGCCATGGTTCGGACAAAGTTGCTTTTATCTTCATTAAAAAACTATAAAATACACCAAGGATTACTAAAGGTTAATGTGCTGCTGGATTTATAAATATGAATCAGGTTTTGTGCGTTTGCTTGAACTGATATACTCTCTGCGATTTGTCACATCGCGCCACATTTACTGTAAACAGCATCACTGATTATAATGGGTTGTATTGCATTTTGTTGCGCCGCTGGCATATGGTGTAGACACTGTAAAGGCTAGTGACAAATGGTCAAAAAGTGCTTTAGTTTTCGAGATACCCCTACCGGAGGTAGAACTAAACCCAACAATGTTTTTCCTCATCTCTAAGGTCTCCCATATATGAAATGGATTCTTGGCAAAAAATATTTTACTGCTAAGATTGTTAAATTAACAGATATTGTTATACACCCCAAAACCAATAAAGGACTAAAATATAGTCTGTCCGTATGGGAGTTAAGGCATATAAACTAATGCAGATCAATCACACAAGCTCTGAGAGCTTTGAAACTTGACATGTTTGTAGTCAGGAAGTTGATTTAACTACTAGAAAATACTGGATCTTGATGTATGGAATAAATAGACACATGTAAACACATATCTAAAATAAGCGGACATGCACAAATTTAATATCTATGCAGAATGTTTTCATTTACTTTGTGCTTGCTTTGCCTGGCATTATCATAGAAACACATATGATGGCTTGTTGGAAAGGTGGGGTTGTGCTGAATCCAGCAATACCAAATATGTAAATATATAATAAAAGAGAAGTGTTCTGTCACTCAATGTATGAGGTGTCCAAAATGAAAGAACGCTGGACAAAATAGCCTCGAGTCCAAATCACATTATCAGTGGTGAGAAGAATGTTGACAAATTCATGGTTACTGCAAAGTAACTTACATTAGGTAAGTGCTGATCTATATTTATGATACATTTAATAATGATACATTTCATAAGGCACAGTATACTATTCAATTCATATGAACCACAGATCCAATTGAATCAGGTTAACATTGGAATGGAACACCTTTATTAAAATATCGTCACTGACGGGCAGAATCCTCCAAATTATGTCCAAATTTTGTCTATTTCATATTTTTTCACAATTCAATGCTATTGGTCAAACCCCACATAGGAAACAATCTAAAGTGTTGAAAATAGATTGAGAGCAAATCTCTTAACTCCATTGGACACTTCAACTGTCTGAGAATCCTCGTAACGCCACCTCTTCTTCACTCCGCGGCAGGAACTTCCACGGCATTTTGTGTCCTCAGGATTTAAAGTCGCAACGATTGAGAAATCCTTGTCGAGCAACACATAAAGCAAGCCTTAACTCAGATTTTATCTATTTTAAACTATGATATCAGTTATTGATGTATTTTAAATGTCTACTTATTACCAGGCAAGGCAAGGTAAGTTTATTTATATAGCACATTTCATACACAATGGTTATTCAAAGTGCTTTACATAAAATAAAGTAAAATAATCATGAAGAAAAATAATAAAAATAAAGACAAGCAATTTTAAAACTTTTAAAATTATGAAAAAAACTACTTAACTAAAATGAATTTAAAAACAGTTGGAAAATGATTTTACATAAAAAACAGTGAAAATATAGTGCAATCAGTTCGGACATAGCACAGTGCTCATTCAATAAATGCACAGCTAAACAGATGGGTTTTGGACCTGAGGACTGATGTGATATGCTCAGATTTTCTGGTTCTAGTCAGAATCCTGGCAGCAGCGTTCTGCATGAGCTGCAGCTGTCTAATGGTCTTTTTGGGAAGGCCGATGAGGAGCCCATTACAATAGTCCACCCTGCTGGTGATAAAGGCATGAACAAGTTTCTCCATGTCTTGGCTGGAAACAAAACCTCTAATTCTTGCAATGTTTTTGAGATGATAGTATGCTGATTTAGCTACTGCTTTGACATGACTACTGAAACTCAGACCGGTCTCCAGAATCACACCAGCAGATTGGTGGCCAAGACACGGGCGAGTCGGACCAACGTTTTTTTGTCATCCCAGATCTCATATGGGCTTTGAATAGCTTTGATTTTGTCACCAATACAAATTTTGAGCTTCTCTCCAAACCTCCTCCGGTCTTCACATGTTAAAGTGCTTATATATTGAGGATTTTGCCCGCTAAAGGCCCGTTCACACCAAGCACGATAACTATAAAAATAACGATAAAGATATAGTTCTAAAAATCGTTCTTCAATATTAAAGAATAGCAGAGTCCACACCATAACTATAACGATAAAGGTACAGAGAAACGATATCGTTGGAATCACTTTCAGAACGATTTTTTTCCCCCTGATTAACGATAAAATATTGCCAACCAATCAGAATCAATCCTGCTGTAATGAGCTTGAGAATTTAAAGCAGCAGACGTGCCGCATCCACTTAAAATACACAGACAATACCGTTCGCTGGTGTGGACGCTAATATCGTTATCTTTATAGTTATCGTGCTTGGTGTGAACGGGCCTTAACTCACTTGAAAGTGCTCGTTGCGTCTTTACAGCCCGCCATACTGTTTGTTTTGTTGCCACACAACCACTCGCGTATGCGTACAAAGATGTCATCAAAGATCCTCCTATTGGGCTGTAGTAATTTGGAGATAAGGCTAGGTAAATCTGGGTATCATCAGCATAGCTGTGATAGGCAATTTGGTTCTTTCTAATTATTTGACTTAGTGGAAGCATATACAGGCTAAACAAGAGTGGTGCAAGAATTGACCCTTGTGGCACTCCACGTCATGGATGTCCACTTAGACTTATGCTCTCCTAGACTCACATAATAGCCTCTCCCTTCTAAGTATGACCTGAACCATTTGAGTACCATCCCAGAAAGCCCAACCCAGTTTTCCAGTCTCTGTAGAAGTATGTTATGATCAATAGTACTAGGGTTATTATTACTAGGCTTATTATAAATGTGGATTGAAGTTTTAAAATGTATCTAATTTCTAATTCTACTTGTATTGAATTAAATGTTTTGGATACCAGCATTAAATTATTGTTTTTATTATTATTTTACTGACTCAAAGTTGGCACTGTGCATGTAAAATGCCCCAAGTAGGCTAACAGGTTTTATTTATGGCAGAAAAAAGGTCTGTCTACTGGCGCCAGTTAAGCCTATCTTTGCATAACTCTGTTTTTTTTTTTCCATTTCTTACAATAACGAATGAAAATCGTTAGGTTAGATACATTTGAGTAGGCTTGTTTTGTTAAAAATCCATAGCTGTAATGCTTCGGTAATGCTCCACACAGCTGTAATGCTCCACACAGCTCATGCTGAAAAGCGACGCAGTGCCTTACTCGGAGACTGGCCCCATTCTCTCTTGCACGGCTGCTTCGCTAGCATCATCGGATGTCTATCAGAATCCGGGAGTTAAGACCGCAGTTTGAGCCAGTGGCTTGAATTGATATGGCTCAGGCCCTGGCCCTGTGTCCTCAGACACCTCGACATCCTCCACTTCAGGTGAAGGTGGGGGAGAAAAGTCTTCTACTTCAAATGAACGCTCTGTTGCAAAACTACTTGCGTCACTAGAGTCACTCTCCATTTTAGCGACTCTAACAGCAGCTGTCAATTAATCTGTCACTGAGGGTCTTAGGTTCATGCCCCACCGGCTCAGCCCTGCCCTTGGTTTGTCCCCTCTATCTCAGCTATGCTCTGCCCACTTTTCAGCATTTTTCAAATATTGCCAGTGGGTGGAGTCAGGCTCTGACCAGGGGTTTAGTTACCCCTTAATGCCTTATCTCTTGTCAAAAGGCTCGACGCGACCGCAGACTTTGATGAACTCTGCTGGCAGCAGCGACGTCTGTGTGTGTATCATTCTTATCAATGAGTGCATAACCTCTTATCTCCCCGCTCTCAAGTCATAAAAATCTCGTATCTCAGATTAAACATGATTTTGTCCCACCCTCTTTGTTTTTTGATGATGGAAGCATAAAGAAGACAACAGCAGCTGCCAAGTGTAAAAGAACCATCAGCATATATCATTGATGGCATGGATCTTCTTCAAATGCTCAGTGATTCAGCCTTTCAAACGTTCAATGACCTGGGTGAGTGTGTCTGGAAAAAGATCGCAACTTTAATGTTAAAGGAAGGTAACAGCTGTGTCGTTATAGTTTTTGATAGATATGACCACCAACACTCAATCAAAGATCTTGAAAGACAAAGAAGAGGCACCAAGATGGGCATCCTAGCACCAACCTGGATGAGCTGAGGTGTCAGCAGCAAATCTACCCCCAACAGAAGATGGCTTCCAGCAACATGTGCTGAGAGCCGTGTACCAAACAGCAGTGTGGCATCACAGCCACCTGGCCAAAACTCTTCTCTGGAACCCAGTTGGTAGAGGATGGAGGCTCAGAGAAGGTGGCTGCATTTAATCTGTGATGTTCCAGAAGGCACCAGCACCTAAAGGAGTTAGAGACCTCTACTGTAAAGACGGAAACTGTGCCGATGCCACCAAATGCCAGTGTCTTTCTGTGGGCTTGACCTGCACAGGGTTTTGCTCTTGCCCTGACTGTCCAAATACTTGCAATTGCTACTTGAACTCTCCGCTACCCGTGACGTCACTTGCAATCAATCACAAATAGTACTATAACGTACAGGGTCCTGCAAGAAAAAGACAAGATCGGCAAATCCATGGCCAGAAAACCAGATTATGAACATTTGCACAAAGTCTCTAGCTAAGCGTAGAAAAAAAAACACTTAACATGGCTTAATATATTAAGATGCTATTAAAATATCTAATTAAATGTACAGTTCATTAATATAAGGAATATGTATATAGTATTTTCCTCACATACCGCAAAATGTGGCATAATGGACATAGATGAGAAAGGCCAAACTCATGCTTCTCTACTTTATTAAAATACATAACTAATATGTACAGGCAAGCAGGTGAGCCCAGAATAAACGCAACACGCAAAGTTTCACATTAAGCATTTTTCCATATAGAATAAACTGTCTACAACTTGTTTATATCACTGTCTTTGTCCATCAACCTACATTATGTGATTTATTTATAATGATTTTCTATAGGAGGAAAACGTTTAATGTACAATTTAATGCACTGCGTTCTGTACTCGTCTGCTTGCCTGTATGGAGTTGATCCTTTTAAAGTCACTTAATGCATAATGCCCGTTCATATTTGCTGGTCTGTATATACTTAAAGACAATTTAGTAGGCCTAGGCTATATGTCTTGTTGTTGACTCTATCATCTTAGTCTGTTATTAGGCCACATCAAGCGTTATGTTGTATGGGAGGACAAAGTTTGCACATTGTGTTCATAGCCATCTGCGTGCCTTGCAGTACATTGAATAATAACTATATATCGAATTTGATCTTTTAATTGAACTTAATGTGTCTGAATACATTATGCCATATTAAGTGTTAGTTTTTTTCTACAGGAGGAAAACGCTTAACGAAAGACTTTGTGCATTGCGTTCATATTCTGCTGTTCTGTGGCCAAGGTCTGTGCTTGTCTTTTTCTTGCAGGACCCTGTACGTTATAGTACTAAATTAGTTTTAATCATTTAATCACAACCACAGCGTCTTGTCTCCAGTGGCAACCTTCAAGATTTGTGTTGATTGCAAGTGAAGTCACAGGTAGCGGAGAGTGCAAGTAGCGATTGCAAGTGACATTGTAATTTAGTTTATTTTTTCTTGTCTTCGCCACATGGCAACTGTTATAAAATGTTGGGAAATTCAAACAAAAAGTTATCAATAAATAGAACAAAATAAAAAATAAAGACTGCAAGTGACGTCGCTAGCAGAAGCAGTGTCTGAGAGTGCTAGTGCAAGTCTGCAGTCCTTCTCCAATGATTACCAAAAGCAGCTGATGTTCCAAATGGTTGCTGCTAGAAAATAAACTAAACAGCCTGAGAAGACAGGGCTCATTTCCTCGAAGAGTGTTTGTTTTTTTAGTTAGATTGCCATTTGTTTTAAGACAGTAATTTAAGTTGTATTGTGTGAAGTTAAGTTATAGTTTTAATAAAAAGTTCATTAAGTTAAAACTCCTGGTCTCCTGTTTGTGCTATGGTAAGGTGTTATCTTTCGATTTCAATCTTTGTTTCCATATAGTACAAGGTGCCATATTAAATATTTTTTGATGTCTCTTATATTTGAATTTCTCAACATTCTTCTCACCACTGATAATGAATGGGTTTGGACTCAATTATGTCAGTGTTCCATTTTCATTCATTTTGGACACCTCATACATTGAGTGACAGAACACTTCTCTTTTATCATATATTTACATATTTGGTATTGCTGGATTCAGCACAACCCCACCTTTTCAACAAGCCATCATATGTGTTTCTATGATAATGCCAGGCAAAGCAAGCACAAAGTAAATGAAAAAATTCTGCATAGATATTAAATTTTTGCATGTCCGCTTATTTTAGACATGTATTTACATGTGTCTGTTTATTCCATACATCAAGATATTCACATCCAGTCTTTTCTAGTTGTTAAATAAACTTCCCGACTACAAACATGTCAAGTTTCAAAGCTCTCAGAGCTTGTGTGATTGATCTGCATTAGTTTATATGCCTTAACTCCCATACGGACAGGCTATATTTTAGTCCTTTATTGGTTTTGGGGTGTTTAACAATATCTGTTAATTTAACAATCTTAGCAGTAAAATATTTTTAGCCAAGAATCCATTTCATATATGGGAGACCTTAGAGATGAGGAAAAACATTGTTGGGTTTAGTTCTACCTCTGGTAGGGGTATCTCGAAAATTCAGGGGCATTGTCACTAGCCTATGTGAGAGCCACGCAGATGTGTGTGGACACTGAATTATGCTCACCTCCATCTCAATTTTTGCCTGAAATGAATATGTGCAAGCCTATGTCAGAATATACGTGAATATGAATCTACATTTTCCTCTTCAAAACAATACTTAATTTGTGGCTCATCATTATCCTATTATTTTTAATAACAAAACATGCTAAAACAGTACTGTGTTCACTCATACTAAACTTTGAACTTTTATTAATATAAGGAAAATGTTTTATCTGCATTGTTACACAAAAAAATTAAAAGGTCTTTGGATTTCCTCTTTCTTTAAAACTATAGTAGTTTGTGGTTCATTGTTAGCCCATTAATTAAAACACATAAGCCATTAAATAGTACAATGGTACAAATTCCCATTGGCATTTAAAGATCTAAATTTTATTAACAAAAATGAAAAAGATAAATATTGTAACCAAAATAAATAAGGTATTTTCCCCCTTTTAAAACAAATGCTTAGTTTGTGGTTCAATGTTTTATTTTAAATGAAAACAGCAAAAACGACACACTCGCTTAGCCAAAATTAAACTTTTATTCACAAAACTTGTGCTTTTGGATCAGTATCTTGCATCAATCTCATCGTGCGACAAACCAATCCCTGTTATAGCCTAAATAGAAGCTCTGCATACGCTTGCACCTGTTAATTGTTTATATTTTATACGAGTTCATTTTACTTTTGTGCAATAGATGAATAACAATTTATTTGTTTTAGATTTTTTATGTTTAGATACTTCTTTTTTTATTTTCCTGCAACCTGCACACACACAAGTCTTGTCCCGTGACGCTCTCTGTTGCATCAGGTCTGTAATCCACTGGCACTTGACGTGACAGTGCATGTGCTACTGTGGGATTACAAATTTAGAAAATGTTAAGTCTAGGTTCCAATATAATAGTAGACTTTTTGTGGTAATAAAGTTGACATCCAAGAAGCTCAAATCAGGAAAATCAAGTGTCTGAGACATTAACCTGTTGTCTTTGTGTTCTTCCTTGAAGCTCAAGGCACAGCTGTGCCTTTTGTCTCTATGATAATGTGCAGGTATCAGAGTACTGTCAGGCACCTCTGTATTTAAATGACACTGTTATGCTGATAAGATCAAGGCTGGGAAGATGCCAGTGTCTGGTACTTTCCTGATTGCATTTGCATGCTTTGTTAAAATGGTCTCCACCTCTACTGTATGGATCCCTCCCACTTGAATGTATATAAAAACTAAGATGTCTTAAGGACAAGTTAGACTGTTGATGACTGCAGCGCCACGCAGAGCGTTCTCAATAAAGAATCCTGCTGAAGATTACCCAAGAGTCTCCTGGTCTTCGTTTCTGAGTTCCCAACAGCTACATACTCTTTACAATCTCTAGATTATAAACACTGCATTCTGTCAGCAATGTAACGCAGCAGTAATGTATTAGACTTAACGTAACAGACAGTAACAGTTGGACTGAAGAATATAAAGCACTTTTTTATTTCATTTTTACGATCCATTTTTCAATCATATTTATCTATGTTTTAATTTTCTTAGCCGATTTATTCACCTACACAATCACCCCAATCATAAATTTTTTTTTCCCAAATAGAGCTGTTCAAATCATCTGGTGATTTTTTTTCTATATTGCAATATACATTGCAGAGAAAAATTATCGCAATGTGAGTTTTTTTTCCCAATATCGTGCAACTAGTAAGTTTAGTCAAGCTAATAGGCTCAGTAGCTTCTGCAGCATGAACACAAACATGTAGTCCTCCATTGTTGTTGGTGTTACATAACGTAGCGGTGTCTGACTATAGTAGAGAAGTGGGTTGATGACATCATTGTTTAACAAAATATATGGATTGGCATATATCAGATTTATCCACTCTGGGACCCGGTTTTACAAAAAATGTGAATTCACTCTCCCAAAATGCTGGATCCGTTTGGACGAAACACATATTCCATACAAAATATTTACATATACAACTAAATGTGTCTCCGCGTGTACGGGGCCTTACTGTGATTGTTTTTGTATGACTGTGTGTAACAGATGACTTAAAGCTGCAGTAGGTAACTTTTGTAAAAATATATTTTTTACATATTTGTTAAACCTGTCATTATGTCCTGACAGTAGAATATGAGACAGATAATCTGTGAAAAAATCAAGCTCCTCTGGCGCCTCCCAGTGGTCCTATTGCCATTTGCAGAAATTCATCAGCTCCCGGTAAGAAACAACCAATCAGAGCTGCGGTTCGTAACTTTGTTTGTGTTCAAAATGTAGAAAGATGTATATAATAAACGAGTACACCATGAATCCATTTTCCAAACCGAGTTTTTAGCTTGTCCTGAATCACTAGAGCCCCTTTCACACTGCCATTCCGGCAAATATAGGGGTAAAGTGTTCCTGTAATTGTTCCCTGGTCGCTAGATTTGGCACTTTCACACTGCCAGTGATGACCCGGTATATGTGCGTGCTTTCACACACAACCCCTGAAGATCCCGTAACGACACGTGACATCAGCGCGTGACGTGTAATGTACGAGTCGACAACGCTTGGCTCGTTATACTTTAACTGAAGCAAGCAAACGATCTCTGCGTCAGCGCGGAAAGTGAGGAACTAACTGATCTCTGCTTCATTACAGTTTGCACATATGTTTTCGTCGCGAATGTTGATCTTCCTTCAAAACAGCCGGTAAAAGAGTCGCGCGATAACGCGCGTCATCACTTCGATACCGAATTAGATCTGGCTTTTGTTCACACAGCGCTCGTTCCGGATCGATTACCGCAATGTTACTATGTCCCCGACCCGGGTTCGATTCGGTAATCAATTCCGGGACGTGGTTGCTTTCACACAGAAGGCGACCAGGCAATGTTACGGGAATATTGCGGGTCCGACGTGCAGTGTGAAAGGGGCTTAGGGTGCACCTATAATAAGTGTTTATATTCGGACTATTTTAGATTGCTTCGGGGGCACCGCGGCGGAGTAACCCAGTACCTTTGTGACTCTTTATAGACATAAACAGAGAGAAGTAGTTCCGGCTACGATGTACTTCCGCAAGACGCTAGCAGTTCTGTTTATTAACCGCTAGAGCGTCAAAAGTTACCTACCGCAGCTTTAATGGAACACTTCCCTTGTCCATTGCGTTGATGTGCTTTCTATCCAGTGTGGATCCTCTCATGTCTTTTCAGACTCGATGTAACACTGAATCTCTTGTCACAGTGTGAACACTTGTAAGGTTTCTCTCCAGTGTGAATCCTCTCATGTCTTTTCAGATTTCCTATACTATTGCATCTCTTGTCACAGTGCGAACACTTGTAAGGTTTCTCTCCAGTGTGGGTCCTCTCATGTGTTTTCAGCTCTGTTGACTGAATGAATTGCTTGTCACAGTGTGAACACTTGTAAGGTTTCTCTCCAGTGTGAATTCTCTCATGTGTTTTCAGATTTCCTGAACGACTGCATCTCTTGTCACAGTGCGAACACTTGTAAGGTTTCTCTCCAGTGTGGGTCCTCTCATGTGTTTTCAGCTCTGTTGACTGAATGAATTGCTTGTCACAGTGTGAACACTTGTAAGGTTTCTCTCCAGTGTGGATCCTCTCATGTGTTTTCAGATGTGTCGAATCACAGAATCTCTTGTCACAGTGTGAACACTTATAAGGTTTCTCTCCAGTGTGGATCCTCTCATGTGTTTTCAGATGTGTCGAATCACTGAATCTCTTGACACAGTGTGAACACTTGTAAGGTTTCTCTCTAGTGTGGATCCTCTCATGTGTTTTCAGATTTGTCGAATCACTGAATCTCTTGTCACAGTGTGAACACTTGTAAGGTTTCTCTCCAGTGTGGATCCTATCATGTGTTTTCAGATGTGTCGAATCACTGAATCTCTTGTCACAGTGTGAACACTTATAAGGTTTCTCTCCCGTGTGAATACTCTCATGTTTTTTCAGATTTGTTAACCGACTGAATCTCTTGTCACAGTGTGAACACTTATAAGGTTTCTCTCCAGTGTGAATCCTCTCATGTGTTTTCAGATGTGTTAACCGACTGAATCTCTTGTCACAGTCTGAACACTTATAAGGTTTCTCTCCAGTGTGGATCCTCTCATGTGTTTTCAGACGTGATGATTGACTGAATCTCTTGTCACAGTGTGAACACTTGTAAGGTTTCTCTCCAGTGTGAATCCTCTCGTGCAGTTTTAAACTACTCACTGAACTAAAAGTCTTTTCACACTCAAAGCACATGTACTCTCTCACACCAGTATGTATTTTCTGATGTACTTTCAAACTTTGTAGATGCAAAAAACTCTTACCACACAAATGACATGAATGTGGCTTCTTCTTTGCATGAACTTTCAAGTGTTCCTTCAGAAGTGAAGCCCATAAAAACATTTTACCGCACTGATCACATGCATGCTGCTTCTCTTGATGATTTGATTCTTCATTTTCCTCTTTTTCTTCAATGTACTCTGAAATAAAAGTAAAATTATTTATTTTTGGTATATTGTTAAAAGCTGAAAATATACAATTTACATTTTTTGCTTCAGATTTAATGACTTTTACTAATTTAATAGGGAAACTGGGTAAAATTTTTAAGCATCACTTTATCACCGTCACAGCCCTAGTAAAATGTATATATTTTATATACACATTTATATACAGTAGGTAGACAACCAGAATGGGTAATACCACCGCGGCATGCAGGTTCGCATTACCAAAATAAGAAATGCGCTGTGTAAATAAGTTCAGAGGGCACGTTTGCATACTGCTGTTAATGCGCAATTCCCATTTTAGATCTACAAACTTTACTGTACAAGATTTTTTTCAAACTGAAAACATAAATCTAGGCTATCCGCTACCGTTGTCAAAGCACAATTCAAAACTGTGACATTTCATTCACTGACGCTCTACAGACGGCAGCGCTAAACCCGGAAATCCATGTACTTACTTGCTGGCAACCCGCCAAAATAAAAGCTGGCCAATTTTCAGTTTGTAAATTCTGAAAGTTTAGATTAAAATAATAATAATAATAGCATTTTTTATTATAATAATATAATTTTTTTTAAGTTTATTATAAAATAATTGTATATTAATTTTAATAATTTGCAGGGTGTTATTGATTATGCCATTATGTCTATACATGAGCGCTCAAATGTCTGATTTCACATGATTTCACGAGCGGGTCAAACTAAATTATTATTAATAAATATGACTGGAATGTCACACCCATACTATTATAATGAGAACACCATTATAATAAAACACAGTGTATTTTTAGAGTTTAGCTGCCGTGTTTCTGCACATTGTTTTGTGAAGAACGCATCCATAAAAGGAGTTCACATTCAGAGCCGCACAGACACATTCATTTGCATTCGGGCTCCTTTTGCAGATAGCAAGCATATTAGTCCTAATATCGTATTCTACATTCAATTATGAGTGTAATCCCATTGATCAAAAACCTGCTATCAAATGCTCACTCTACTGGTCCTCTTCAGTGCACGCAGCTCAAAAGAGAAATACAGAACATTAATAACTACTGTCATATAGGCTAACTTTATAACAAGAGCACTATTGTAAAAAATGTGTATTGTTAGGGTTTCGCTGACATTTAATTTTAACCAGATTGAAGCCAGATTGTTTGCTGTCCAGGAGGTTGTTCTGTACAAGGAACATAGAGAGCTGGTTGAACACAGCTCGCTCAAGTTTCTTTGCAATGAATGGAAGAAGGGATACCGGTCTGTAGTTTTCTAGAAGCGGTGGACTTTGAGATGGTTTCTTAAGCAGTGGGCTTACCCGAGCCTGCTTAAATGCTGAGGGAAATGTTCCAGAGTGAAGAGAGGAGTTGATAATGTGAGTAAGTGAAGGCATAACTGAAGAAGAGATCGCTTGAAAGAGGTGAGTGGGGATCGGATCAAGTGGACAAGTAGTAGGATGACTGGACAGGATAAGTTTGGAAACATCCATCTCTGAGAGTGGAGAGGAGAGAGCATTGGTCATTGTGAAGTTGTCCTCAGTCTACGTTGTGGAGAATTGATGGTTCTTGTCTTATTTGTGAAGAAAACTGCAAAGTCGTCAGCTGTAAGAGTCGAAGGAGGTGGAGACGGATTAAGAAGAGAAGAAAAAGTTTTAAAGAGTGTCCGAGCATCACAAAATTGTTAATTTTGTTGTGGTAGTAGGATGTTTTAGCTATGAAGACATTTGCAGAGAAGGAAGAGAGGAGAGACTGATACACACCGAGGTCGGTAGAGTTTCTTGATTTATGCCATTTACTCTCAGCAGCCCTGAGTTTAGAGCGATGTTCACGGAGAACCTCGGACAGCCAGGGGGCAGATGGGGTGGTGCATGCTGGTCTAGACGACAGCAGACAAAATTTGTCCAAGGAAGAGGTTAGAGTGGAGCAAAGAGTGTCCTTAGGACCGTTCGTGTCCAGAGCTGAAAACTGAGAGAGTGAAGGAAGTGAGGATGAAACCACAAAAAAAAGGCAAGATGGAGAGAGTGAGCGTAGGTTCCGTTGAAAGGTGACCTGCGTTGGAGTGTGTGTCGCTTCAGGAATAAGTGCTAGGTTAGCAGTAATGAGGAAGTGGTCTGAGGTGTGCAGTGGAACAACTAAAGAGCTGTCCAAGGAGCAACAACTTGTGTAGATGAGGTCCAGTTGGTTGCCTGATTTGTGAGTCGCTGTAGTAGACACTCGCTTGAGATCAAATGAGGTGAGCAGAGTGTTGAAGTCAGCAGCCTGGGGTTTATCTTGGTCAGTAAAACCAACTTCTCAACCTTTTTTTCCAGCAGGCCGCACTATGGTCCAAGTGCAAGTCTCGCGGGCCACATGCATATCATTTACATATTACGTCACCAATACAAACCAACCTGATGTATAATTTTATAGTCTGAATATTATGATATCTAATCTATTACATTCATTGAAATAAATAAATAATTCTACTCCCCATAAATAAAACACCTGATTCTGTCGGGAGCTGACCAATTTTGTGAAATTCAGCTCGAAAGGAGTAACAGCACAAAGAAGTTGCGATTGTAAAGCCTGTGTTATATTTTCCGCATGAATGATCCGATCCACTGAACGGCCATCGGACACAGACTTCTTCAATTTATACTTCCGAAAGCGCACGCTGATGGTCCGCTCTGCATTCATTCAATAAATACAGTTAACAATCTAGATTCTAGTTTTCTGTTTTGAATTATTAACCCAAAAATAGCGGGGTCAGTTAATTTTTTTGCACTATTACCGAAAATCAACAGTAGGCTAAATAATAAAATGATCACAAATGCGTGAAAATGTTTGGATACAAACAACTATGCAAGCATATAGGTCTACCAAACTTAATTGCACATGTACATCTCGGAGATTTACATTTTATGTCTGTATTGTGCAAGATGTATTTTTAAGAGTGCTTGTTCTTCTGAAGTACGTCTCTAAGATTTTTCCTGTCAGATGTCAAATAGATAT